>NC_072773.1:23867767-24167767 GCF_022539595.1 Amphiprion ocellaris
TCCAATCCAGCTTCAGCTCCAGAGACGGCAGGCGGGACGAGTCAACGGAGGCCGGAGTGGACGAAGGCATGCAGCTGAGTACAATCCAGAAACAACAGAGGAGGAGTGCAGCGAGGAGTAGCATCGTATGTCTCTTAGAAAACATCATAGTATAGCCTTTGCTATAAAAAAACGCCATCATATACATCGTATATTGTACAAATAACAAGTCAAAGGAAAGAGACATACATTGTAGAATTGTAGTAATTGTGGGCTGACTGATTTACTGATTATCAGTATTTTATTTTTACTGATTTACGGTAATAAATACATTTAAAAATGGCGTACTTGGCTCTGAACCTTTATCTACCTGTGGTCGCTCTGTCTTCTGGAGTGATTTGATTGGTTATACGTCACGAATAAAACTCCTTTAACTTAACATCTGTAAACAAAACAAAAACGTATCAACAAGTTTTCTGTTAGAGTTTGTGTTCTTCTAAGTTTAACTCCAAGATTTTAAATACTTTCATTTACTGCAAATGAATATCTACTCCAAATGTCTCAGTAATAATCATTATCAGCCTTAAAAACCCACAAAACACCCTCTATACTTGGACCACACTTAGTACAGTCCGGTTCCCCCTTCTATAAATCTGCTTGGAATCTTCCACTTCCTGTTTGTCAAAGTGGCCTTCTACCTGGACAGGTTTTGTTGGAGCTCATGCAACAAACATTTTGGGTAACTGCACTTTAATAGGGATGGATGACACTGAATTAGAGTCTGTTTTAATGAGACTGAGTTAAGATGTGTAGCTTTCATTAAATAGAAATTATTTCTCAGAATTCACAGAGAAAAGTCTGAAATGTTTGCTAGGTTAGCGTCCCACATGTTCTTTGGCTCAGCTAAAGCTAACTCTCTCCAACTTCTGGATCTCTTGAGTTGCTTGTTGTTAAAATATCTTGCTGTAGGTGCTGAAGCTCAGAAAGTCTGAGATGTTTGTTCAAAATAAGCTCATTCTCAAGTCTTATCTGAACTGTCCTCTTTGTTTAACTTTCCCTAAACTTAGGAGTTAATGACAGAGCAGTGCACATCCAGAATCAGACTCAGTCTCATTTATGTAGAGAATTAACTTCAGTGTCATTCATTGATGTTAAAGTGCAGTTTTTCAATTGTTTGTTGCACATGCTACCGACAAAAACCAGTCCAGGTGGAAGACGATGTGAAGAGAAAGCTCCAGAGGATGAATATCAATACATTTACGTTGGAAATAAATGTCCTTTAATTTGACAATTGTCATTGCAGAAATGATGTTCAAACCTTCTTTGAGTTGTTTTGTTGATGTTGGTTTCTAAATGTTTTCTGACACTCGGCCCCAAAGATTAAAACCTTTTACGGCTCACAGGCTGCAACAATTCACACATTATCAACTATCTTTCTGACTAAACTAAGATAAAAAGTGAAAAACTGCCTGATTCCTGCATCATGAATGTAAATCTTTTTGGTTTTTATGACAGTAAACTGAATATGTTTGGGTTTGACATTTTATAAACCAAAACAAGAAATGAATTAGCGGAGAAAACAATCAACAGATTAATGGACAAAGAAAATGTGTTTTTCCAACATATATGGCTGAATTATTCCAACATTACAAGATACATACAATTTTAATTAAATTGTATTTATATAACACCAATTACAGGTCAAATTGTCTCAAGACGCTTTATTTTTAGATTTTTTTTGTCATATTTAAAATATGACAAAGTAAGAAATTTAAACCTCTTGACTAATCCAATTTATTACTTGGTTTTTAAGAGACTAATGGACAATTAACATAACTTTCTCCACTAAAACTAATAAACATGAGGTCAAATAGAAGGAAGAGTTTTAAATACTGCAGTCCCACGATGACAAGAATAAAGTTTGTCAACAAAAACTAAATCTGTTGGTGGATTCCATTAAAGTCCTAATAAATGATAATAAAGTGTGACACTAAAGGTTTGTGGTGCTAAAAATCTCCAAGTAAAGATATCAAATTGAACATCTGGATGGAGGTTGACAAAAGTTGACCTTCTTTCATTTGTCAGGAGCGACTCCATGGATTTTATGGATGGTGGTGAAAGACCTACTCTTCTAGTGGTCTTCCTTCTAGTCGCTGTAAAAAGTCAGTCCATCCTGGCCGACTTCAACACCTCTTCATGACAACTTGTTCTGCCTCTGACCTGGTGGAAACTCCAGAAACTCGGGAAAACCTGTCGAGACTCGAAGAACTTGTGGAGACTCGAAGAACTCGTCGGGCGGGGGAAGGTGTGGTGGGTGGTGGGGGGAGGTGGGGCAGTAGAGGGGGGAGGCCGCCACCCACCTCCCCGCCTACTCTCCGCCCTGACTCCACCCAGACTCCGCCTTGGCTCCACCCATGTGGTCACTTCACGAACTACGATGTCAAAGGGACGACGAATTTATTTCTTTTTATCTGATCTGTAGCTCAGTGAGTTAAGGATTTGCCTATGGAGCTGCAGGTCGCTGGTTCAAGACCAGACACTGCTTAAATTTTATCAAAATCCTGACAAAGACAAAGAAAGAAAACTGCCGGTGGCGGGTCTCGAACCTGCGACCTTCCGCTTGGTAGTCTGTCTTCTTATCCCCCTGAGCTATTCGCTCAGATACTAATTCTTCTTTTTTTTGCGCATTTATCATCTATTTTTTTTCATTTTCGAGTTTTTTTTTTAACTCGAGTCTCTACTCGACCGTTTTTCTCAGGAGGTTGGGCTTCAGCCTTTGTGCTGGAGGGTGGAACCCTCAGTTCCAAGACTTTCCAAAGCCTCCACACCTCCCGAGTCCTCAGGACCTGAGCTTTCACACAGTCTGAGGGCTGAATTTTTCTAAGTCCCACAGTAGTTCTCTGTTAGATTGAACCTTCAGACAGTCCAAGGACTGAAATCCTCTAAGTTCCTGAGTAGTTCTCTGTTAGTTTGAACCTTCAGACAGTCTGAGGGCTGAAATTTTCTAAGTCCCACAGTAGTTCTCTGTTAGATTGAACCTTCAGACAGTCCAAGGACTGAAATCCTCTAAGTTCCTGAGTAGTTCTCTGTTAGTTTGAACCTTCAGACAGTCTGAGGACTGAAGTTTTAAAAGTTTCTCAGTACTTCTCTGTTAGTTTGAACTTTCTGGTTAACAGAAGCCTTAAAACTTGTGACCATGAGTCTTGATTTCACATTTAGACCATCCATCTGAGTTCTTCTCAGAACTACACCTGTGGGTTTTTTAGAAATCCTGAACAAACTTTGATTCTCTTCACTGAACAGTAAAGTTTGTGGAGATCAGAAGGTGACATTAGTTTGATCAATGCCTTCAACTACTAGTAGACTTTATCCGGAAAGCAGTTTTCTGAAATGAGTTCTTAGTAAATCTAGCCACAATCAAACCAAGAACATAGAAAGAGGAAACATTTGAAGAAACAACTTGATGTTTTCATTTCGGACTAGAAAACGCTTTAAGACCCTTTTCTGTTTTTGCTCTTTTTCATCATTTTATTGTCTCTTCTGTTTAATTTGATCTTCTAAAGTCTAACTGGTGTCTTTTCAAATGTTTTGTCTTTAGTTTGATTCTTCTTAAACGTTTAGTTTTGCTCTTTTCTCACCTTTTATTCTTTTCTAATGTCTGATTTGATTTTCAAATGTTTTGTCCTTTTAATGTTTAATTGTTTTTTCAAATGTTTTATCAGCTTGTTTGAGTTTTTTTTCCTTTCCCAATATTTAATTTTTAGATTAAATCTTTAAGGTTTTTCTTTTTAAATGTTTTACCACCTTTTAATGTTTAATTTTCTTTTTAAAGGCTTCATTGTATTTTCTGTTTAATTCCTATTTGAAGTTTTATTGTCTTTAAGATGTAATTTTCTAATTAAACATTTAATTTTTTAATTAAATGTTTTGTCTTTTTAAAGGTTTAATAATCTAATTAAATGTTTTGCATTTTTTAAAATGTTTACTTATGGAAAAATATTTTATCTGTAATTTTTAATATTTGTATTTTAAAAATTTTGATTAATTTCATAATGACATGTATTGTATCTTGTTGAATTATCTCATTCAATGTTTTGTCTGTTTAATATAATTTAATTGTATTTAATGTTTAACTCTATTAAACAGACAAAACATTGAATGAGATAATTCAACAAGATACAATACATGTCATTATGAAATTAAACAAAATTTTTAAAATACAAATATTAAAAATTACAGATAAAATATTTTCCATAATTAAACACATTAAAAAAATACAATTAAATAAGAAGAATATTAAACATTTTAAAAAATGCAAAACATTTAATTAGATTATTAAACCTTTAAAAAGGCAAAACATTTAATTAAAACATTAAATGTTTAATTAGAAAATTACATCTTAAATTTCTTAAATCTTTTTAATAATAAAACTTTTGAAAAGTTTTATTCTATTAAATATTTTTCCTTTGATTTAATTGCTTTTTGTTATGTAGTTTATTTCTTTAATCTTCTTTTTCTGTCAAGATTTTAACCCCAACCTTAAAAATGAAATAAACCCTTAAATCACAATGAAAATACTTCTGTTGTCACAATCATGAGTTAGTCAATTATTCAGTTTATCAATTCAACTTTATTTGTTTAGCACCTTTTACACAGATGACAAAACTAAACAAGCAAACAGAAAAAAAACTATGCTAAAACTATGATTAAAACTCAAAAACATTTTTTAAAAAAAAGATTTAACATGGTAATAAAATATGCCCAGGGGATGGAGGGAGTTTATTGTAGTCTTCTTGGGCTCACATGGTAAATCATTTAAAATATAAACTTGATATTCAGTCTAAGGAAACTGCAGAGCGACAGAAGAACCAACAATATCTCCTGTTTTCTCCTTTAATGAGTCGACTCTTCTTGTGCTTCCAGACCAAAGAACTACAGACTCTTCACAACCTGCTCAAACTCTTGGTACAGGATCTCACCACACAGGTCAAGAAGTTTTCCATCTCATTTCTACTCTGAAGCTCACCTTCTCCTGCTCAAACTGCTGACAAATGTTTCTGCTGCTCTAAAGTCTGGTCTCCAGAACTTCCTAAAAACTCTCAAAGTCTCTTCTGCTGCAGGTTGCTTTGTAGAACTGTTGCAGAAAACCTCACCAAACCACATGGAGGGGCCTCAAGATAGTCGTCCAAATGAAACCGTACAAAAACCAAAGTAGCACAACCCAAACGCTAAAGTCTCCTGCAGCCTACCAGAGAACCTCTGAGAACAGAGAATCAGGACAGGAACTCTTACCTTCTGGGCAACCAAGGTTGGTTCTCAAACAAGAATACAGAATGTGTCTGACCAGAAACCTCTGAAGACTCACTACAGCCAAGATAAAGACACAACTCAGCTGTACCAAATCCACTAATCACTGCACACATTAGCACCATGTGCTAACTGTGGCTAAAGAACCTCATTTACCAAGACAACTATCCAGTATAAAGCCCTAAAACACACCAAGAAACACATTAAAGTCTATTTTACTGCTGGAAGCTGCAAGCCAACGCCTAAAGAACAAACTAAAGCAATGGAAACAAACCCAGTTCAGTGGTGAAAGAAGCAGAGGAAATGTTTGTCTGCAGCCACATAAAGCAGGAAGACACTGAGCTGCTCAGGTGTTCCTGATAACACCAAGCAGCCCACCTGGACAGCCAATAGGAACACAGCCTTCACTGGAAGTCCAGAGGGGCTGGGCTTAGTGAAGGAAATTTCGTTTAAAGTTGAAGCCAGAAAGTGAACAAAGAAAGTTGAAAACCACCTTCCTGATACCTGAAATCTCCTGACTTTCTACCACAAAGAAACGCACTGAACATGTCAAATTAGGTTCCATAGTAGAAACCATCACTTGTTAAAAACGTCATAGTATGGTGTGTTGCTCAAAACACATACGACCCGGCTGTCTAGGGTCGCCAAGAGAGCTACCACACAACTAACACAGGAACTAACGGTCGGTTTCCCAGGGGGTTAGAGACGGCTATATTCATTTGAAAGAGCGAAGTTTACAACAGAACCACAACATCGTGAGCACAGAAAAATCACCAAAGTCTGTCTTTTAGTTCAGCATGAAAATCACTAGTTTTTTGTCCTTTTTTTATTGACCAACCTTTTCAGGAAAGTAGATGAAGAAATAATTCAAGTATCCAGTAGAAGTCCAACCTTATTTAGGATCTTGTGGGAGAGTTTAATCTTAGAGTTTGTAAAGCTGTTGAGTTTTTAGAGTGACATGGATTATTTTGAAATTTAATAACCGAGTCCTGAAATAAAATTACAGTTGTGGGTTTCTGTCATTTAGTCTGGAATAAACAAATAACAGCAGCATAAATCTAAAACGTCATTATGAGGAGCCTGGATTGAGGTTTCTCACTTGATAATGATCAAAACATGAAATTTAGGTTGGTTTAAAGGAATATTCCACCTTAAATCTTTGAATGTTGACCTAAAAGGTTGGTTTCAGGAAGTATTCCACCTACAAGGTCCTCAAACGTCCACCTTAAAGGAACATTCCACCAAAAATCCTCGGACAGGAACCTAAAATGTTGGTTTAACCGAGTATTCCATCCAAAATCCTCAAAGAGACCTGAGGGGCTGGTTAAAAGGAATATTCCACCTAAAACCCCAAATATAGACCCGAAAGGGTGGTTTAGAAAAAATTCTTCAGTGTAGACCAAAAAAGTTAGTATGGAGGAATATTCCCCCTGAAATGTAGACCTGAGAAGTTGGTTTGGAAGAATATACCATCCTAAACATCCTTAAATGTAGACTAAAAGATGGTTTGGAAGAAAATTCCACCTAAAATCCTCCAATGTAGATCTAAAAGGTGAGTTTAATGGTATATTCCACCTAAATTTCACTACTGTAGACCTTGGAGGTTGGTCTGATGGTATATTCCACTCAACATCCTTTAACATAAACTTAAAAAGTTCGTTCAAAGGAATATTCCACCTAAAATCCTTCAATGCAGACCAAAAATTCTTGGTGTAAAGGAGTATGCCACCTTTAATGTAGACCTAAAGGATGGTTTGGAGTAATATTCTACTCTAAAATCTTCCAGTGTAGACCTAAAAGGTTTATCTTATGGTATATTCTACCCAACATCCTGGAACATTTACCTAAAAGGCTGGTGTAATGGTATATTCCCAGAAGAACCCTTGAACATCAGGCTTAATGGTATATTGCACCCAAAATAGCTGTACATATACCAAGAAGTCAGTGTAAAGGAAATGTAGACCTAAAAGGATTGTTTAAAGCAATATTTAAACTATTATTTTCATTATTTAATAATCTATTATCAGTCAGAACCCTGGCAAACTTATTGTCATCAGTTTTTTTAGTGGAAGTCACAAATAAAGGAGCTCTTGGTTTTTCCCGGCGTTACTGAGTCAAAAGCTGCTGTTTCAACACAGACACGTTCACTTACATCCATAAACCTCTCAGCACTCAAACACCCACAGACAGGAGGCCGGCTGGGCCGAGGCTCGGCGGCGTCCTCAGACCCACGAGTCGGGGAGTCACTGAACTTGTTGGTCCGGTTTGAAGGCCTCCGTGTGGTCCAGGAGAAGTCCACATAGTCGGTGTCGGCTTTGAACCGCAGCGACTGGCCGCCATCAGGTGGACCGGCTCGTCCTCGTAGGGCTCCTCCTGTAGCCTTGAGGGGACCACAGGAACATTCAGTAGCTGTTGGAGTTCTTCCTGTCAGGCTCGTGGTAGAACGGCTCTGAAGTATCTTGTACTTGTCTTATCTGGAACAATCTAACAGCCTAAACTGTTAACAGCGGTGTAAAGAAGCAAACACACAGGCATAGATTAGGACTCAAACTAGATTTATTTTAGAAAACAAATCAACTTAGAGGCATTTGTTCACACATGTGGCTGAATAGGAGGCCGTCCAATCAGATTCGAGGTCTTCACTCTGTAGGTTGTTTTTTTGGTGAGACTCTTGGACCTCCATCAGCTGACATGGATGTTTGATGGTGTTCTTCTCTAGTGCCAGATGATTCATCCATGAATTCAGCAGCTACAGACTGACATGAACCTCATGCTGCCATTATTGAATTCCTGTTCCAGATCAAATGTTCAGAGCTCACCTTGAATGCAGCCATCTGCTGTCTGATAGTTTTTCTCATTGCAGTCTTCAATAAAGTCTTTTTCCTCATGTCAGGATGTGGTGAGACTCTTTCTCAGTCTCTGCAGACGTCCCTCATTGTGCATCTCCAGAGAAGAAACAGAAAAACTGGTCACTGCTTCAGCATCACAAACGCTCTCCAGCATTGAGAGTGTTTTAGGAATTCATTCATTGTGTTGTGAACTTTGAAGGAGCAGAAACTTTACAGCTGCCAAAGATATGAGCTCCAATTCTGTATGTTTTAGGAAATCAAGTTCATCAAATGAACACTTGATTTTTGCTGATAACTCTCATTAAATTACTGAAGAAATCCAACATAAAAACCTGTAAACTCTCAGGCAGCTTTTGTTAAAGTTTGTCTATAATTATATTATCATGTTCTGGAACCAGGACTCTGCAGAAGTTCCTTCAATCAGATACTTGTGTGTTTCTATTTAAGGCCTCAGGTTTGAACGTACAGCAGAGGATTAGAAAGGAGTGATTTTAATATTTAAATCAGTCCAGTAAATGTTTGGTGTGAAAATTATTAAAATTTTGATTTAGATAGATTTGTGTCAAATAATATTGTAGAGTCTCACTTAAATATATCCAAATGAGTTCAGTGTATTTACATTTTATAGAATATTTGATTTCTTAATCTCAATACTGTAGGGTCTGACCCTAAATATTATAATAATGATGTCAATTTAAATAATATTTTAGTGCAGAGTCATAAACTTTAATCAGCTAAACTTACATAATAAATATCACTGTACAATCTTAACCTGAACATTCATATTATTGAGGTAAGTTTACATAAATCATGATATTCTAGAGTCTTAACTGGAATATTTCTAACATTAATCTTTTTGTATTGTGCTGATAAACAACAATAACCTGACTTTCAGATAATATTTGTTGTCTGTGATTGAGACTAAATTCCTCCACATTCTGGAACTGGACTGCATTTCCCAAAATGAAACATGGACAGAATTTAACACTCATGTATCCATGGCAACACTAAAGTTTCTGCTTCTTACCAAAGTTCACAACACAAGTAAAGATTTTAATGTAAAACTTTAGGGATGACTGCTAACCATAAGTATTCTGATCAATACTTCATGATCAATATCAGGACAGATGTTACAATTCCAGCTGTTGCATTAGACTGCAGTTATTCACAGAGAAATTAAAACATCACATTCCTCATAAATACTAGATGGGACTTTTATTAAATAAAGTGTTGATGAATAAACTGTAAAAAGTGCAAAGCAGCTCCATTAAATCAGGAGATGTGAGACTTCCAGAGCATGGATCACCATCTGCTGTGTTGATTCATAGCTGAATGTCAGAATGAACTGAGATAGAAAAGCTGCTCTGAGCTGCAACATTACGGTCTGACAATCCAACACCATCACAGTTTTCATCTGGTTGTTTTGCTTCAACGTGCTGTGAAGTTCAGTTTTTACCTGAATCAATACAGAGATTCTATTTCCAACCAAGACTGGAATAAAAATTAGAATGTTATGAGGTTATTAATGCAACTAAATCCTTTCAGATGGAAGGATTTACTTCTAAGTTCTAATTCAAGTTTCAGTTGGAGCACATTGCATTCACAAAGAAAAACAGCGATACCTTCATAGCAACATTTAATAAACCTAAAGCTTCCCTGTTGGCTCATTGGTGGAGTTTGTTACTGAGCATCTGAACCTTAAATCCAGTGAGACGACCATCTTCAGTCGAGGCCAGTCAGAGAACTTCAAGACCTTCCATCAGCTGGACCAGATGTGGCATCATCTCCCTCTGAACATCTGGATGACAGGAGAAAAGACAGAAATCAAACACAGATCACAGAAATACAATTTATTCACTTTCATCATTTTATAAAAGTAGCATGAACTTTATTAAAACTTGACATCAGTAATGAAAGTAAATGTTTTTATCTCTTGTTGAAGCTAAGTTTAAAGTCAATTTTAATGACAGTTTATCCTGAGAGGAGTGAGAATGGAGCTTTTCTTTCCTTTTTAGAATATTCCCTCAAAATATTCTGTTTATTATTGGCTTTAGAAGCATTTTTCTTTACTTATTTATTTTTAGATACCTCAGACTGATACACTTTGCTGGTTTGCAGATAATTTCATGTACAATGACAATAAAGATCTTCTATTATAACATATTTTGCTAAAACAAGAACTGCAAACCTTCTCAACCATCTCTCAGGCTGCAAAATCCCAACTGCGACCAAGAATTATCTGATGTAGTTATTATTATAATCTTTACTGAACCAGCCCTGGAATTAATAAAAATCTGTATATGGATATGATTTTCTCTGATGAGACCACTATGGAAGCTGTAGTAATTATTAACTATCCTTTGAAGGGAAAGATTAGGTCTTCTTCAAGTGGATAAAAAAAAATGCTCTCCCTTAAAAAAAATTAAAAACTGCATACAATAAAGTAAATCTCTTCTGCACTGCACACATACTACACTTTTGTATAACTCTGGATGTCAGAGTAAAGGCAGACAGATCCACCAATCAGCCACAACATTCTGACCACTGACAGCTGAAGAGAACAACATTCATCATCTTGTTCTAATGCAACGTTCTGCTGGGAAACCTTGACGTTCCTGTCGGTGTTTGACATGTACCACCACCTAAACACTGCAGGACAAACACCCCCCCTAGTCTCCATGGCAACAGCAGTCCTTGATGCAAGCTGCCAGTAGGACAAACTAAAACTGCTACTACAGGAGTGGTCTGAGGAACACGACAGAGCTAAGCTGTTCACCTGGGTTCCACACTCCCCACATCCAGATCTGATTGAGCATCTGTGGGATGGTCCAGGATCAGCCTGGTCTAGGTAGGACCCACCCTGCAACCCACAGGATCCACAGAATCCACAGGACATCCCCAGAGGTTCTGATGAACCACTGGGTCAGAGGAGTTTTAGCAGCATAAAGGGAACAGCACAGTATTAGTCAGGTGGTCAGAATGTTATACTGTTATATTGTCATGCTGATTATATGATCAGTAAATGTTACCATCAATTATAACGTCCACATTGATCAGGAAAAAAACTATCAGTTCATTCAGAAATTGTGGGGTTAAACCTAAAAACACAGACCTCAACAGCAGTTTGTTTCAAAGCAGAACACCAGCTGGTTTTCACTAAAGAAGCTTTCAAAGCAACAATGACAGTTTTGTTCTCATTAAGTTCAGTCAGCCAAAATAATGTACACACATCAGGAAAAGAAAAACTTTTATAAATATTTCATTTGTATAAGTACTTTTATACATATAGATACCTCTTTCTAAGTTTGATCAAATCACGATAACTCCGTGTCCTGTTGTATGATGTTTTCACAACAGATGGCTTTACCCTCATGAATGGAGCATCAACAAGTGATGTCTACAACACAACAGAAATGTCTGGAAGCCAGTGGCCACCACTTTGAGCACCTCTTGTAATTGTAGAGGCCAAAGATAACTTTTATTAATCTCGTGATGTCTGAATACATTTGGTATTGAAATATTTATGCAAGTTTTTCTTTTCCTGATGTGTGTAAACATTATTTTGGCTGACTCTGTATAATGGGTTTCTGACAGGTCACCAGGCAACATCTTTTTATAATAATGACAAACATACCTGCATTCTACAGGAGTGATTTTCCTCATGTGCAGGTAAAGATGTGTGAGGAGCTTAGAGATGACAGGAGCAGGAGTCATCCTCACTAATTCAGCTTCCACCTAGAAACAGAAAGACCACAAACAAACACATATACTCTCAAACATTCAACCTCACAGCCTCAAAATATCTGTTTAGGAAGTATTGTGTTTCTAAATTCTGCTGAAAGCATTGACAGACATTCTCTTACAAGGTTGTGTAAAAACCAGCCTGTCGTCTGAGCTACTGAGAAATTTTCCTGAACAAAGTTTCTACGTGTAAATCGGCTCAACAAAAACTAAAGCCTCAGTCAGAGATGACATGTATTGCAAATTATAAAGAACTTTCTTTAACTCAGACTTTCTGCTTCAACCTCACATAAAAAGGGGAGTTTAACTCGTCAAGTGACTGAAAATGAACGGCTTGTGCAGTTCTAGATCCAAAAGTAGGATGTTTCAACTCGTTTTACTACAAATACATGCAGTAATAAATAAATACAGTGGCTGGTTGTTAGTTTATTCACTATTAATGTCATTTTATATACTGGATTGAACTTGAGCAGTGGAAGAGAGAAGGAATTTAATGAAATTATGGAGATTCAGAGAGGTAATGTTGCACAATGTTAAGTTAAGCGCGGTTTAATTCAAACCAGCTGAATGTTAAACTTCAGTGCAGCTGAACGGGTTTCAGTTAACCTTAAAGTAAAATACCTTTTTTAAAAGCTAAAATACACAGCAGGGAAATACAGGTTGAGAAGGTCATTCTAATAATGACGGACAGCTGCTGCAGCAACTAACAAAGGTGTTCAGCGGTAAGTTAGCCACCTGTGTTAATTAGCCCGCTAGCTAACTTAGCCGCTTAGCTAGCTAACGCGTCCGGACCAACTGCTCAAACACGACAAAACACAACTCTTCACAAGTCGCTGACTTAACGTACAATAAAATAACGCTACAGGTTAGAAGTATTTATCTTCTTACCGTGTTTTACTCCAAAAACAAGGTCAACAGCAGCCAGAGATGCTACCAGACGTGCCGACCATAGATATACATAGACTAGCTCCGCTAGCGCGCTGTCTTCTATATTATCTATGGTCTGACCACCAACCACTGCTCTCTGGCTCCGCCCTCTGAGAATTTTGTCGTTTAGCTCCACGCTTGCTGATGACCACTTCCGGTCTCAGAAAATGAAAAAACGGACCTTTTTTCGTTTCTGTCTCTTACTGATTTTACTTTCTTGTTATTCTAAATATAAAACGAAAATCAAAGCATTTAAAAAAAAAATCGTATATCCCTTTTTGATCATGAAAAGGAAAAACGCCTTGTATTTCAATTTTAAAACGAAAATCAAATAACCACTCGTTTTTTGTTTTTCAATACCCGTTTCAGAACGGAAAATCCAATTAACAGATCCGTACACGGACCCATCACAGTCATGTTTTTATTTACATTTCCAGTAAAGTAACTACATTTAAAGTCACATTATTTACAGAAATTACTTTTGCAGTGAGTCGGCAGAAAAATGATCCAGTGCTGCAGATAGTTTACACAAAGTTTTTGTTTAGAAGAACATCAGACAAGGCGCCTGGAGACAAACTGAAGCTATAAAGTCACTTTAGCATTTGCATGTTAAGCTATAAAGTCACGACACAGAAGTTCTCTGCTAATCAAATGACCCTGCAGCAACACGACTTCACATTAGGACCACGAGACACAACAACACAGCTGACTGATGAGGATCATTTTCAGCATCTTGTTACTTCAACAGAAATGTAAAGTGCATTTTCTTCACCTAGGAGCTAGCTCATCCTTCCTCATGAATACAGATGTGCACATGTGTATATGTCTGAGTGTTGCCAATCTCTTTATAAAGTTTAAAATGAGAATTAATATTACACTGTGAGATTACATTACATTGTACTTCCCTGCTGCTTAGTTTCTTTCGTTAGAACATTCAAAAGCAAAGACGAGAGGTCTATTAATCACCATAATACTGATGTGCTGCTGTTTCTTTTAAAATAAACATGCAGCCTCGAGTGCCTTCATCTGTTTGTGTCACGAAAACATTGTTTTTATTGTTATGATTGTGACAAATGTCTGCATCTATTCATCAGTGCATCGATGATTCAAACCCTGACAGCCCGAAGCCTCATTAGAGTGTTAGTTCATTAAAAAGAATCCCATTTGACTAAATCATTAGAGTAGCATGAACTACAAATGAGGAAACACTTGTAGCTCATGACTGAGTTTGCGATGGAAACATGAGCATGGACACTTTTCAGCACAGTAAGCTGGATTTTCTCTGTTTGTTCCCGCACTCAGAAACCAGACTGCTGAGTTTAGTTCCTTCCTGCAACACCTCTTCTGTTTGCTGTCTTATGTAACAAGGTCCTCTTTTGTTTGAGGCCTCCAGACCAAATAATTTCTCCCACACTGATCTTTCTGTGGTCACTCCCATGACTTCTAATGTCCTGACTATAAATTGCACAGAGCAAACTATACACAGTATACATCCTGTGAGTTTAATAGAAAGGTATTGTTTGTTAAATCCAGGATTATTCTAATCGTTTATTTAAGTAAAAATTGTAAAATCAGGCTACGTCTGTCTGATGTGTAAAACAAGCGATGGAGCTGTTATGTGTTATAATGACTAACTCAGCAGCAGGGCTGCAAAATAATCATCAATCACAATCATGATTTAAGCTTCTACTATACGAAAACGATTGACTGCTCTTTACGTTTAATAATGCATTCCGCTCATAAAAAGCATAGTGCATTTATGTGCACTTTTCCTCATACACCTGTCAGAGAACACCTCAGCCACCTTAACAGCATCTACCATAGCCTGCTCTGTGAGGTGTTTAGGGAGCATCGGTAAATGTAGCTGTCTGGAGCTTTGACCTGGGAGCACCTAGTAAATATTGTACATGTTGGTTCTAGGTTTGTGCAATTTTTGTCAAGTAAATAATAAATGAAATTCTATATCAGGGAATTTTCCCATAACTTTTTTGTATTTTTGGAAATGTTCTCAGAATTATACCAGAATTTTCCAGGAATTCTGTAGAAATTTTATGGTAATTTAATAGGAATTTTCCTGTAATTTTGTGGGAATTTCATGGGAATCGTATGGGAATTTTGTGGGAATTTTCAGGGAATTGTCAAAGAATTTTATGGGAATGTTCCAGGAATTTATTGGGAATTTTCCAGGAATTTATGACAATTTTCCAGGAATTTTATGGCAATTTTCCAGGAATTTTATAGCAATTTTCCGGGAATTTTGTAGCAATTTTCCAGGAATTGTATTTCAATTTTATGACAATTTTCCCAGAATTTTGGGGGAATTTTTCTGGCAAGTTTCCATGAATATTATGGCAATTTTACAGGAATTTAATTGGAGTTTTATGGGATTTTGTCAGGAAATTTGTGGACACTTCCCTTAAATTTTTTCAGAAATATTTCAGGCATTTTTCCTTAATTTCCAAGTTTTATGGAAATTTTTCAGTTCGTCCTCTCAGTCCATTCACCCTCAAAACAAAAGTGAAGGGGCTTTTTCAGTTGTTGCACCGAGGTTCTAAACAGTCTCCACATTAATCTGCTCAACTACTGCCAATTTCCAAACAAAACTGAAGGCTCCCTGTTTTACTGCTGCGTTTATTTTTTTTCCTGAAGCTGCTCAAGTCATTTCTGTTTATCGCCCTGCTGTTTGGTAATAATCAGTAACCTGATCAGTTTTCTCTTTCTCTATTTTGCTTTTATAGTTCCTCCTATAAAAGCAACAGTATGAATATATTCTGTTCATACTGTTGTCTTCATGTGTTCATCATTGTCACTCCTTCCATGCATTTATATACTCTATTGCACGTTATTAACTTTGTGTTTTCTTTCTCCCATAGTTTGTGTTTTGTCGTCTCTGAAAGTATTTCTGATTCTCAGTTACTGGTTCCACCAATCTGTCCAGTGTTTATGTTCTCTTATTTGTTGTCTGTTCTTATCTCTATCTCCTTGACCTTCACCCTAACCTGTAGAGGCAGATGGCTGCTCTCCCTGAGCCTGGTGCTGCTGGAGACCTCTTTCTACTGAAAATGAGTTTTTAATCTGCTCTGTTGCAAACATGCTGCTCAAAGGGAGTCTTTAGGTCTGTTGGATTTTCTATGTATAGTTTTGTATGGTTTAATGTATAAATTAGTCACATAAATCTCCATGATGAAAAACACTGTGGGGCCCTAATTTCCCCATTTAATTTAGCCGAGTAAATTTGTAATTTATTCACTTTTTAAGTGTATTATTTAATATACTCAGATAAATTCACATCATAAATCACACTGGAGGGTCAGACTTGTTGGGCAAATTTGCAACGTCAATCTTATTTCTCTACTGGAAAGCACTTTGCTCGACGTCTCTTGTTTTACAAGTTTTAAATAGATAAACAGCGATTAGACATGACACAACTATGCGCCTAAATAGCAGGTTAACAAGGGGGATACATTTCTGGTTTGTTACCTAAGAATGAGATGACATGTACCCTCATCCCCCTAAACGTTCCTACTCAAAAGAACTGATTATTATGTATAGATGTATTAACTTGTAAGCTGGTTGTACTTCTTTATGTGGCGGAAAACATCATATTTTATAAGGAAATGACATAAAACATGTTCTGTATGTAAATGTTTAATCTGAGTAGGTGTAAATAAATGATGTAAAGTTGACAAAGATAAGGCTTTATTTATCTTACAGTGGTGAAATCTACAGTGTGGATAACGCAAAAAAAGGAGGGACATCAGTAGATAAATGAAAAAAATGAACAAGAAATTTACTATAAAAAGCACTGTTTATAATGTACAGCTCTCCTAATGTAGAATATTCCTTTAAATATGAAAAATAACAATATTGCACAGGGTTATTGTGTATGGAGAAAGGCATTATGACCAATTCTTTCAAAAGTAGAACTACTTGTACTGTATAGATTCTTTTATATGTAGAAAATAACATATTGTACAGACTATTTTAAATGTACCAAGTATTCATAACACACTTTTTAAAAAATGCATCGATGTTGCACTGGAGTGAAATACGACGGTTTTCTGTTTGGGGTCTACTGGGAGGAGAGCTGGTTCTAAAGTCTGGCAGCTGCAGTAAAGAAGAAGGAAAACTTGGCTGAAGTATGTTTATTAAATGTACTTTGCACATGCACGGGGATTTAGGATTAGCGATTTTCACCCGGAGACTTTTGCCCCGGTTACTTTGAGCCCACTAACCTCTCCTCTGATCCATGGACGAGGCAGCAGACTGCGATGGGCGGACCGGTGTCTCCCCCTCGGACAGGCCAATAAAATCCGACTGCGTTGCATAACTGGACTGCAGTCGGTGCAGGTTCACCTCCACACAGTGGTTTACTTCTTCACAATGGCAGCTCCGAAGAAAGTCTGCATCGTGGGCTCTGGAAACTGGCAAGTTTTCGTCTTAATACTCCTGAACTGTGTCGGGCTTCTTGCTAACCTCAGAGCGGCTACGTCGTTGCTAGCCAGCCTAGCATCACCGGGTAACCAGCCGGCTAACTAGCAACACTCTCCATAGTAACAGGGAAGTTTGACTGGCTTTAGCGGTAACTAGCAGCGACACACTACCTCGTTAGCAGGAACACAGCTCGGTGTTAGTCCCGATTAGTGTCACATGCCGAGAAACAGGCTGAGTATGCAGAAAAACTCACCACATGTCAGTCACGATTACAGGGATTTTGTTTTATTTTTTTTTCAGCTCTTGGAGTCAACACGTTAGCTCTGCTCAAACCAAACCTCCATTCAACAGCACCATATATTAAAGTTATCGCGCCTACTTCAAAATGCTTAAGTGCTAAAACATAATTTAAAGTCATACATATATGTTTAGGAATCATCTGATAAATTCGGCGTGTGGCTTTAGTTAATCAAACGATCAGAATTTGTTTTATTATTCATCGTTACAGACAGTGTTTTGGGATTGTAGATGTCGTTGGAAATAAATGTAAAGTTTATTGTTTCATGCCGAATTCATGTGCTCCCAAAAAATATTTAGAGAAATGTCTCAAGTTGTGTGAAAATCCACTGTATTTTTTCCATTAGTTAAACTAATATAAAATCGCCAGAATTCTTAATGGACTTTGGCGGGCAACAAATAAAACTGTATTATGGAGGGTACACAGGCACAGACTGTACAAGCTTGTCTTGTGTACAGCCTACTAGGCCATCCTTCTTGGAAAACAGTAAAATGGTTCAACAGAAGCCATGACTAATATTGGCTGCATGACATTATATTTTAAAAGCAAAATCACAAGATGTTGGGTCATTCAAACCACATATCTGACTGTTTTTTCACCATGTTCCTTTCAGATTTACACCATAGATTGTATTTGAATGCAGTGTAGATTTGACGTGATTCCTCATCTAAGTTAAACTGTTGAAAACACAGGGGTTCTGCCATTGCCAAGATTGTGGGTGCCAATGCTGCTCAGAATCCCAAATTTGACAACACCGTCAAAATGTGGGTGTTTGAGGAGACGGTGAACGGGCGCAAACTGACTGAAATCATCAATGCTGATCATGAAAATGTCAAATATCTCCCTGGACACAAGCTACCACCAAATGTGGTAAGAAATTGTTCATTTTGATGTTTATTTTGGGTCTTTGAGGTGTCCTCTGCTGCCTTGTATAGATACTTTGTGCCTTTATGTTTATGCTGCACTTGTAGTATCAGTTTTCTGAATGCAGCAGGTCATTGCACCAGCTCTTACACGGGTTGCATCGAGCTTTAATGTACGTTTTCTCTCTTGCAACATCATCCTCACCCTATCCTCCCCCCTCCATCAGGTGGCGGTGCCGGACCTGGTGGAGGCGTCCAGCGATGCAGACATTCTGGTGTTTGTGATCCCACACCAGTTTGTTGGGAGAGTGTGCGACACCATGAAGGGCAAGATAAAGAGCGATGCACTGGGGATGTCCCTCATCAAGGTCTGACTTTGCTCTTTGCGACGTGTTGTGAATTTGTCGCCTTGTGTCTCTGAACTCTGACAGTTGTGTGCGGGTTAAAGGTTGAAGCTTGCATCAGTGTTGTTGTGCAATTTATTAATGACCCATACAGCAGCCTGCTGCGTCACAGTGTAAATAATCTACTTGTCACATGTTTTTGCTCTTTCAGGGTGTCGATGAGGGGCCGGATGGACTCAAGCTCATCTCTGACGTGATCCAGGAGAAGCTCGGTATCACCATGAGCGTGCTGATGGGGGCCAACATCGCTAATGAGGTTGCCGATGAGAAGTTTTGTGAGACGACCATTGGTTAGTCAGACTACTTTACTGCTGCTGAATCAGGGCGACGTTTTTGCACTTTGCTCAACAACTAAAGATTCAAATAAGCAGGTTTTAGCCTTGAAGCAGGACGTGGGTTTGCATTAGTTCAAGATTTCTGTGACCTCAGTGGAAGGGGAAAGCTTAATCCCTGGTTGGAACTTTGCTTTCTTCATGTGTTTGCATGCCTTTTGAAATTTACTGTTAACATACTGTAAAACTAAAGAAGCACTAATCTCATTTACCTGTAATAGGATTAATATATCTTGGATCAGAGCAGATAAATCCACCTCATAAAAGTGACTATATTATGGTTTTGGGGTGTTTCCCTTTTCTTTAGTGTGTTGCAGCTTCTTTGTATGCATAAAAGGTCTGCAAACTTACAAGGTCTAAAGTTCACATCATAGGGAGCTATTCTTTCCAACATAAAACACTGTTTCATATCCTTCAAAATCTCTTGTTAAAGTCCAAGCTTTTCTGCTGTTACTTATTTACATCGCCATGTCACACATTTACATAAAGTCTTGTGGTAAATGTGACTCTCAACCAAAGAATGTGGAGCAGCTAACAGACTGTCATTATTTCATCATTAGAGCCACTTCTGCGAGATCTGAGGTTACAGTATGTAACCAATGGTTTTCATTGTCATCGGGCCTGCTGACCAATCAGAGCACACTGGCCTTTTTGCGAGTGGAGCCCTTTAAGAGACATCAGCTAATAGGGGAGGGCTATACATAAAGATGGACACAGCCTCCTTAATGTTACTGCTATGTTTCCGTTGTCTCACAGTGGTTGACTCCAACAATTATCAGAAAGGTGGAGCATGAATGGAGCTGACCACAACTTTAACTATGCATAGTTTTAAGCCTTAATGCAATTTTTATAGATAATTTATATAAAACTTCACCCCTGTACAATTGTCATAAACATGGAAATTAGCTATACAGACCAAAACTATTTTTTTGTACCAAGCTGCACACATGTTGATTTCTGCTGTGAGGTTTGGCATTTTAGCGTGGGGGTCTGTGGAGATTGACTGACTTTTAGAGTCAGCCTCAAGTGGCCATTTGAGGAACTACAGTTTTGGGCTTAATTTTTCAGTCTTGGAGGTTGCCTCTAAGTATATCAAAACGTTTCAGACATTGAGAGGAGGGCTGCAGCAGTATAGGGTATAAGGGGGGGGGAAAAAAGGATTTTGGAACATTAAAGCAAGTAAGCTTTTTCTAGTACACCCCGAAAAATACATTTTTGAATCTGTAAATGTGTGTAATGTAGGGTCACAGTGATGTTAACATGGCTCCTTTTTTGTGCCTCCAGGCTGTAAGAATAAAAACCACGGGGCTCTTCTGAAGGAACTCATGCAGACAAACAACTTCCGAGTTACTGTAGTGGAAGAGTACGATGTGGTGGAAATTTGTGGGGCCCTGAAGGTGAGCTGTCAGAACAAAACACGTCTTCAAGCAGCAACAGTGGATGTAAGGTCACCACTATACAAGTTTAATTTCTCTGTTAAATTAGTCTTGAAACACATAAAACCCATTATAGTGTGAGCTAAAGATCGCACAGATGAAGGGAAAACACACAAATCTAATTTTCGAGAGCCGTTCGCTAACATCACAGTTACAAAACCTGAATAATAATTGAAGTTTAGCAAGTGTTCATTTACAATATCAAGAAGTAACATCTGTGTTTGTACGGTGAGTTTTATTTTACATCACTGCCAAATAAGGTGTCCTCATTAATAAGGGTGATGCCTCAGATACAGAACTTTGTATTAAATGTCCTTAAGAAGAAAGCAGGAATTGCAGAAAGTGGCAGTGTGTGTCCTAGTTTTATGAACAGCTGGGCATTTCCAGATTTACACTGAGTTCTGAGTAATGAAACTGTTTTAATTTGTGATTTAAAAATCATTCCAGACTTTTAGTACATTCACTAAGATCTGTTCACCAAATTAGAGCTGTTTTGTTCAAACATGCACCACATTGAGTTATTTGTTTTAATACAGTTTTTTTTTTTTTTTTTTTTAAAGATTTTATACACTAAACCATTTATTGCATAGGAAGATCAAGTAGTGAAATTAATGATAGGTTGCAGCCCTTTATTAAATAAATTAAATACAGAACAGTCACCTCTGAAATGGTGCTATTCTGCTCTTCTTCATGAATGTGGCTCAGCTGCTGTAATCACTCAGTGAATCACTGGTGAGACTGAGTGATGTTTAGAGAGAAATCTCTGTGTGATTCAGTAATTTTCATCCAGTATGCGGATTTACACAAGGAAAGCGTAATAAAAAAAAATACGTGTCAGTGGATAAAAATGAGCGAAAAAGTAATTTCCACCTCAAACAATCTTTGGAAGACGATGATGGAAGCGGGTTCCTTCGTTCACTGATTTTATGTTCCAGATTTAATACCTGCAGTCTTTGCTTACATTTTTCCTGCATCCTTCCTTCAGAACATTGTTGCGGTCGGGGCAGGTTTCTGTGACGGTCTGGGCTTCGGTGACAACACAAAGGCAGCAGTTATCCGGCTGGGCCTAATGGAGATGATCGCCTTTGCCCGCATTTTCTGCACCGCTGGCCCCGTGTCCTCAGCAACGTTCCTGGAGAGCTGCGGCGTCGCCGACCTCATCACCACATGTTACGGTGGCCGCAACCGCAAAGTAGCCGAAGCTTTTGTTAAAACGGGGAAGGTGAGAGCTCAGATTTTGCTTGCAGATTTGTTTTCTTCTTGAACCAATCATTCCATAAATTAACAATCTCCACTTATTTTAGCATCAGCTAAAAAGCAAAAACACAAAAAAGTGTTTAATTGCAAATAAATTCAGGCATCAAGGGGTTAAATACGTTGCTCCTGCCTCTCAGTGAGGTCAAGAAGGGTTTCTGGTTTTCACGCAGATCACTCTACGTTCCAGCACACTACATCTTGGCATTTGACCAATCAGCAGAGGCCTGGAACGTATCAAACTTTCTCTTTTCTCCAGAGTTGGAAAAAGATGGACTTGCAGCTCGGTTCTCTTCCATATTTCCAGTTGAAACATCAAAACTAACCATGATCACACACTTTATGGTGGAGTAGTTGTGCTAAGCGATGATATAGACAGTTCTTGAATTTTTTTTTTTTAAAACCACTAATGGGTGAGGAACCATATATGGTAACTCCGCTGACATTGAATTTCAACATGAAAATTAAATTTTTTAAAAAATGTCACAAAAACAAAAAAGTCTGATATCCTCCAATGACACTCTAGGGTTGAAATTTTGAATTTCAAAGTATTTCAATGAGTGCCCTTTAACCCTTTGATGCACAAAATGGGTCAAAAGTGACTCAAGTCCAGTGGAAAACGGTACATCCTGACCCACACTGTGCATCAAAGGGTTAATGTGACAGCATGCAGTTCAGACTTGGAAAACTTTGAAATTGTGACTAGCCTGAAGCTAGTAAAATGGCTGTGTACAACCACTGTGTACCTGGTGACTTTTTGGGTGTGCAGACCTTCTCTCTTTCCGTTTACGAATCCTCTGCATGTCGTGTTTCTTGTTCTGTTCAGTCCATCGAGGATCTGGAGAAAGAGATGCTGAATGGTCAGAAGCTGCAGGGTCCAGCAACAGCAGCCGAGGTCTATCTCATCCTCAAGCACAAAAACCTGGTTGACAAGTGAGTCGAGCAGCAGCCGAGCACACCGACTCATATCGCTGTTTCCATTTTGCTAGAAAAAGCATCAGTTTGGCTTTAACGCCGCCTTTTTTCCTGCAGGTTCCCGCTGTTTAACGCAGTGTATCGGATCTGCTTCCAGGGCCATCCAGTCACAGAGTTCATAAGCTGTTTGCAGAATCACCCAGAGCACATGTAAAGAAAAAACACTGAGTGCCTTCTCAACGGAGAACATGACCACTTTCATGTTACCTGCCGGAAAGAGTTGGAGGGTGATGCGTCACTCCACAACTGTCAAGCAACTAAACGGCTCCAGCCAGCGAAATCATGTACAGGTTGCATAATGTCTTTTTAAGTACGAGCACTTTGTCCTGAACATTCAGTTGCTGACTTTTTTTTTTCTCCCCCCCTTAAGTCTTTTACTTCCAGATATGTACTAAAACTTGGAGGATAATTGTTGGGATTTCTCTTTCCCTCTGATGGTCTTAAAGCTCTTTCAGCCTGAGATATGTGCATTGTCTAAAGCCATGTGAAATCAGGATGCATGGTGGCACTTTTTAAATCCCAACACTAATACAGAAATTCAGACTTCACAAGATATCAGTTAATTAAGTTTGAACTTCAGAAGACATGACAATGACTACGATTCAGTTACTGAAATTTGTACAATATTTATATGGTACTACACAATGCATCCAGATTTCTACAAGTCCAGCCACTCAGGGCAAAGAGTTATCGACAGCCTTCTGTAGAGGGATTTATCCTTATCTAAAATTAATATTGCCGTCCAGTAAACGCCTGTCTGTCAACGCACGTTATTTAATTATAGATGTAATACCGCACTTCCTAATGTCTTTGTATGCTTTAAGTGTCTTACATAATTCACTATAACATTTCCTGCCTTGTACTGTACATGAACATACTGTCAAACGCACAGAAACGGTTTTTAACAAAGAAAGCTAACGTGCCTTAAAATGCATGGTTTTTAAGTCTTTTCTGTTTAGTGTTTTTTTTTTTTTTTTTTTGCCGTCAACTCAAAATCTTAAAGGATGATTCTGGTTCATTTCAACATTGAGTGTCCAAGTAAACCCACATATTATGGCTCTATGTCAGCTCTGCATTCTCCACCTCCAATACAGAGATTTGGAAGGAATGAAGAGTTACACAAAATGTAGTAAATCACCAGCTGTTGACTGCAAGTGTAAGCCTTCCACACATTGCGAACGGCATTTTTCTACCCTTCTGCAATCTGCGTTTTGCCGTTTATAAAATCTCCTTTACTACAAGAAACAACAGCAACCTCAAGCATAAAGCTACACATGAATTGCTAAGTATCACTCAAGATTTGATTGTGCAGTAATGCAAATTATGAAACAAGTTTAGAGTTTTTTGGAAAGCTACAAGGAGCTCACGCCAATCGCCTCAATATACACTGCTTTGTACGAGCTTGATTCCCAGATATCTGGAACAAAGGTGGAGAGTGTGAAGTTATTATGACCCATAGAGCCACGTTAAAGACAAAAAGGTGATACTAATCCAATGCACTGTCAAATTTGGAAATATCTCCTCACAAGTCGTAAGCTGTCTGTTTTGTCCGCTCTGGCTCTGTAAATGGAAACAAAACGGCTCAGACCAAACTACACGATATTGTCAAGTCCACCTCTCTTTCCCTCCAAAGGACGCAAGGACGACTCAGTTCAAATTTCCAACTCAAACTTTTATTTTCCTTTTAGTTGGTTGGTCATGATATTGCAATAGGTTGTAAACCTTTAAAGACAGAAACAAAGTTTATATCATCAAACACAGAACCAAAAAGTTGACATACTACCCACTTAACCATTTAAATGAATCAATCACTTAAACCTTTTTAAAGCAAATAAAGAATAACCAACATTTTAGTAAAGTTTAGTAAAATTTTAACATTTAACTGAACATATATATTTTCTATATTTTTACTTTAAACTCAAAATGAAACATCTTAATTCAAACTCATTTGACATAAAAATGGAGTAAATGCAGCAAGCTTTCATTAACCAATCACACAGTGAGCAGTTAACATAAACTTGGCCATATCAAGAAACATTTCAAACCACCAAGAAAGCAAATAAACATTTCACCAACCATTGGCGTCTTTGGACTGAATCCATGAGTGGACTTGGATCTTCTTTGTTCTTTCCTCGTGTCTTTCTCTTCTGAAGATTGTTTGGCTGACTGACTGAGCTTCCCCCAGTCCTTCCCAGGTGCTCTAAATCAGTGATCACTGATCAGGTGTCAAGCACCTCTTTGCTGCTGCCGGTGCATTCTGGGAAGTGTAGTATTTAGTTCCATTCCCTGAGATTCAGCTTAACAGATATTATTCCAGCATTTCCTATGTATGTTTGTACTGGAAAAGGAGTGGAGGGAAGATGGGGGAGCAAGAGGGATAGTAAAAACTGGCACTTGCCAACTAGCTAAATGTCAACCGTCTTTCTCCAGGATCACAGACCTTTTAAATGTGAAATGCTGCAGGTTGAAATATACCAGAATTCTCCTTTAACATAATGCCTATTCACTACGCCATTTGTTAATGTGATCCTGCCTGACCCAGTTTTCCCTCGGTTACATCTAATCCCAATATTTGTTGGTGAATAAATTAATTCAGGTGTCAAATGGCTCAAATCATTTTTGACTGTCACAACAATCTCTATTAAACCACACCGCAGTGAAGTAAGAATGCTGATAGAAATACTCAAGTTTAACCTGTAAAAAAAAATTTATATGAAACTGATGTCATTTTTATTTTCTATACCATTGTTTCTACTGTTCTCTCTTAACCCTCATGTTGTCCTGTGGGTCAAAATTGACCCGTTTTGAAGTTTGAAAATGTGGAGAAAAAAAATACGTATTTTCACAGTGAAACTTCTGATGTCCACATTTTCAACATTTTTGGGAAATTTCTGAACATTTTTTGGTTGAAAAAATGTTAATGTTTCTTAAGAACATTCACAAAAAAAATCAACCAAAATCCAGCAGAAAATTTGCTGGATTTTGGTTGATTTTTATGTGAATGTTCTTAAAGAAAATATTAGAAGTTTTACTGATTATATATATTTTTAGGATTTTTTGTAAGATTTTTACTCATTTTTTGAAAATATTTACGAGAATTTTCTTGCCAAATTTGGGGGATTTTTAAAAATAATACTTAAGGGAAACTTTTAAGGAATTATTGGAATTTTCTTCCTGAAGGTTTCGCAAATTTTCAGAAATTTGAGGATTTTTTTTGCTGAATTTTTGGATTTTTTTCAGACAAGGAAATCATATATTTTGGTGCCCGTAAATGAGGACAACGGGAGGGTTAACACGTCTTAAAGGTTTCCCGTACATTTTTAGATTTCCAGTAGCTCTACAGAGCTGTTTTTCTACAAGTGGGCTTCTGTTTTATCTCATGCATCCAAGCGGGTGGCATGATTCACTGTTGATAAGAAAATAAAGGCCAGTGAGCCACATAAGAGTCACTTCGTGGCTTCAGCGCTTTGAAACAACGACCAGAACCACAAAATGAGAAACATATGAACAGAGAAGCAAAGCTAGTTTATTACAAGTAATGGAAATGTAGCTAGCTTTACATGAGTGTGCAGTTAACAGCAGTATACAGTACACCTTTACAGACATTCAATGTTGACCTGTGGCAGACACGGCTGCTGTCTGGGTATGGTGAAATATGGAATCAAAGTCAGCAACTTAAATATATCTGGAAAAAATGTAAACAAAAAGGGAATGAAGCTCAGAGGGAGGCTACTAAACAAGACACAGAGCTTGTTTTGTTTGTCCTGAAAGACAATTAAGACTATTGCAGTACAAATTATTTTAAGGGAAACTGCCTGTGTCGCCCTTTGCTACAGAGTCTATTTATCTTAACCCTTGGTCCCAGGCAGAGGAGGCAAAAAAAATAAAAAGAGGGCACGCAAGTTGTAAAAAGAAAGATGTAGTCGAAGCATAACGGTATTACAATCACAATGCTTAAGAGTGACAGCTGGTGGACAATCAATCCTGTTCCTCGTCTCTGTTACCATCTTTGGTTTACATCATGTGATCGTGACTCAGCGGAGTGTTTTGTTTTTGCTGTTTTTGTTGCTCAGTTATTCCATTTACCATCCTGACCAATTAAGACCTAATTAATGGGGACAGGGATGTGGAGCCAATTCATCAGACTATTGCTGTGTTCAAAGATTTTTTACTTTTTTTTTTATGGACTTGGTCCCACCTCTGGATTCAAATTGAGGAAGCTGCTGTGAATGTAAGAAAATTACCACTACAACTGTGGTATAAGTCTGTTGTAACACTGCAAATTCACAGTTGTCATTTAAATGCTTGAATAGGCTCCAGGGAATCATTTTTAAACCTGAGAATTTTTTTTTCCACAAACAGCTTCTTACTTCTTTGCTGCTTTGCTGCTCGATGGATCCACTTAGTGCAAACACCTCCTTCCTCAGAGACACCTCAGCAATGGAACATGACGGCTCCCTTACCCTGCTGCACCCCTCCTACTATCCTACCTCTACTCCTCCCTCATTCATCACAATTCAGAGTCTGTGAGGATTGACCCATTTGTAAGTGCCTTCGTAGCGAAATCCAACTCTCTTTGCGAGGTCGTCTGCTTCTGTGGGGCCACGGCTATAAAGAAAAAGAGAGACACAATCAGCACTGGAAGGATATTCCTCATCCTGTTGGAGCCGAGGGAAACAACTTTACTTACCTTCCATATCTGTAAGCAATAGGCTTCGGTTTCTCTTTGTCGATATGATGAAGGAGAGGGGTGAAGATCCTCCATGCTTCCCTTAGTTCATCACTGCAGGTGCCAACAATTCAAGAGGCAGAAATAATGTCAGGTAAAGTATAAAAGATTCAAGGTTCCTACAACTCTGCTTCCATCATGCTGCAGCAGAGAAAATATGCACTGTGTTGCCATCTAGTGGCTGCTGTTTTAGTTTACAAGCAGTGACATGAGACAGACCTGCGTACGAAGTGCATCTGACTCCCACAGAAGACATCCAGGATGAGACGCTCGTAAGCATCTGGGAGCTTCACATCCTGAAAACACAAAGAGTTTCACATCAACAAACAAGGTCTTTTTCGTTTTTTAACTACTAGTTCTGTTTAGGTGATAGTAGAATGTGCTTTAGTCTTCTTTGCTTTTCTTTGTCTTTTAAGATAGTATCTATAAGATAATATCTCTGGTGTTGGTACCTCAAACAAGGCTCTGGGACATTCTTAGCTTTCTGACATTTCATAGGTTAAACAATTAATTATTGTGAAAATAATAGGTAGACTTATCTTCACTTGCAGCTGTAGTTTACTTTTCATGTAGTTCCAGTGTCAACTTTCTCTACAAACCAGCTTATGACTTAACCATGATGAATTTAATTAAATTCAATATTATTTATACAATGCCAATTCACAAGTAATCAGTTAAAACATCTTTGGGCACTTCACATAAACCCTGCAAAACCAAGCTTTAAGCAAATACTTTGGCAACAGTGAGAGGAAAAAAATAAACTCCTTTTTAACAGGAATAAATACCCAGCAGATCCAGGCTCATGGAGGGCAGCCATCTGCCTCAACAAGTTGGTGTGAGGGTAAGGTGGAGAAGGGAAAGGATTGCCAAACGAAACAGATGAGAGCATAAGCAGCACTGCACTAATGAATAAATAAACCTGCCCTGTATCTGCTCTTGTACGTGAGGTCCAGCTCTGTTTCTTCAGGGCTGAAGTAAACACCAGGTTTCTTGCTCATCATCTTGGCGTAGACAGCCTCGTTGGGCTGCACACGAACCACCAGCTCATTCCTGTGACACTGATTTCCAAATATGTCTCCTGGTACATCTGTGAACTGCAGCCGCACCTCAGCTTTCCTCTCATTCAGGGCTTTTCCACAGCGCAGGATGAAAGGAACTCCTGAGGAGGAAAAAATTTTCAATGCATGATGCAAGAGCACAGGAGAATTTTCAATGTGGCAGTTTTTTTAAAGAGGTGAGCGTCTTTACCATCCCAGCGTTCATTGTGCACGTAGAGCACAGCGGTGGCGAAGGTGGCCTGAGTTGATCCTTTAGGCACTGTGGGATCATCAAGATAACCCAGCCTGGCGTCTCCTTCGCCCTGTGGATCCCCCTCATACTGACCTAACACCACATCTGACATGGACACTGGAGCGATACACTTCAGCACCTTCACCTACAGGAGGGAAGATACAATAACGCTTCATTTTTTCACATGTAAAAACAGAATGTTTCTGTATCTGTCGTGGTGGAGGTGTTTCAGAATGTTTCAGAAGGAGTGAAGATTTTGCACCTTTTCATCCCTGACATCATCAGAGCTGGTGGAAGCTGGTTTCTCCATGGCAACCAGGCAGAGCATCTGGAGTAAGTGGTTCTGCATGACATCTCTGATTATGACGAAGGGAGCAGGTAGTCAGACAAAAGACAGAGAGGAGACTGATGGCTGTGATCACATTAATTAAACTTAGAACGGATCGTGTGTTTTTAAGTGGTAAAATCTATTTATCTCTATGGTAATTCTCTTTGCACTAAGCTACAAATTATTTTGTACAAATGGAAAGATAACAATATAACTGCAACGCAGAGTTTACATCTCGATTTTATTCTCTGCTCATTTTTAAATAACTTAAAAAACATTAAACTTTAAAATTAACCCTATGAACTCCAAACACTTCCATGTGTTTTTTTTCTCCTGTCACATTTTTACTCACTCTGTGGGGGGGGTTAAAGACAAACTTTAGACATTTGTGTTTTCTTCTCACCGGATGATGCCAAAATCATCAAAGTAGCCTCCTCGTCCCTGAGTGCCAAATGGTTCTTTAAAAGTGAGAACAACACAGGCCACGCTGTCCCTGTTCCAGATCGGCCCAAAGATTCGGTTTCCAAACCTGCAACGAACATCACACAGTTGTTTTCTGTTTCGCACACAAATGTTGGAGCAGAACAGCTGTTCACGACAACTTCCATAAACATTTATCTTCAGTTTAGTGCTTGGCTAAAAGCCCATTTCTATTTATATTGTATCATATTCACAGGGGCTCTTCTCAACCACAACCCCTCTGAAACTGAAGTGTTGCATATTTTAAATGAGCTTAAATCAAGAGGAGATAATAGAATAAGCTCTCATTCCACAGGAGTGATTCAAAGACATGCTTGCAGTATATGTGGTTTGCTTTTCCCTATGAACTTGGTTATTAATTCAGGTCAGTCAGATGTTTGTTCTTTTGTAGCTGTTGTAAACTGGAGGAAAGCGAACTCTAATCAAATTTACAGCATTTTACCAGCGTCTAATTGACATTTAGAATCTTTGCAAAGCATTGAATCAGAAGTAAACGCAAGTAGACCGGAACCTTATGTGCAGGTGGTTTTCCTACCTGAGCACCATGAGGTTCTGCACCATTTCTTTGCCCAGATAGTGATCTATACGATAGATCTGTTCTTCAGTGAAGAGTGAGGAGAGATGAGTGGACAACTCCTCAGAGCTTTGAAGGTCATGTCCAAATGGCTTCTCTACGATCACCCTGTTCCAGCCCCTAAACAAACGGCAAAATGAACAGATCAAGCATTACTAATTTTGCTATTTTATCGCTCATCACCACCATTATATTCACACTGGGTTTCCATTAGAAGTGTAATACAAAAAAAAAAAAAAAAAAAGAAGTGTAATACAGCTGCAAGAGTTTTTGTATTCCTTCGGATTTACCCGACTTGTGAGTCCAAGAAGAAAAAAAATGCAGTTGTTGAGAATCACTTGTCTCTTCAATCAAATATACTTTTGAAGAAAATAGATTAGATCCAAGTGAAATTTTCCCTCTTGTGGCCTATATAAAGATACATCCAGCACCTCCACAGATCATCATTATCAGTTTATCCATTTAAAACCACGAAGAACACATCGAGGGAGAACCTTCATTTCAGATGCTGATGAAGTACATACTTTAAATGCATACAGCTAAAATCAAATAGCAGTAAATTAAGAATACATGGCTATGTCCGTTAAAAACTGAAACTTGAAGATGCTTAAAAGTAAAATGTAAGAACTGACAGCGAAAAATAAATTAGGTAACAATAAAAACAATTAAAAAATTAAAAGCAGTGACAGATACAGTCAGTAAGATCAACAAATGAAACCTTGGAATTCTCTCAATGGTATTAATGGGATCAACTTAAAATTTTGTTGAGGCATATTCGAAAAAGTAGGGCACAGAAATAAAAAGCAGATTTATATGAACTCTATGAATTTTTGATGCTGCCAATGTTGCAAACAAACACTGAAAGACACAACCTTGAAAGAGGGCTGCATCAATTTAATTATTGATTAATCTGCAGACAACTTTGCTGTTTAAGTAATTAAGTGATTATTTTGTCTATGTAATGTCAAAGCAGTCCAACAACTTTGCAGAGCTCAAGGTAACAGCTTCAAATGCTCTCTTTTGTCCGACCAACAATGTAAGAAACAACAAAATTCATCTGCAATAATGTATGACGAAGAAATGCAGAAAATCCTGACAACTGAGAAGCTGGAAACTGATAATGTATATTTATTCTTCACTATGTTTGCTTAAAAAATGACTAATATGATTGCCCACTTATCGAAAAAAGTCTGTCAATCAACTAATCAATTTAAAGTGTAATTAGTTCACGTCTATTCAATCACGGTGCTAGTGCTGTTGCTAGTAGAATTGTTTTAAGTTACATAAAATCTAAATCTATCTACATCATACTTTACTGACAGATTTTCCATGTATACTTAAAATTAAAAGACAACGCTTCAGGGGTTTTTGCACACTGTACATCCAAACAATACACGAGAGACATCACTGGAGCGTTAAAACATGCTGCTGCCTGCCAAGATGATTATCTACGTGTTTACAGTCATTGGGTCACAGCAGAAAACACAGAGACAAACAAAACACTCAGTGTGACACGTCAGTATTTAGAGAGGGAAGTGTGTACTGACTTTGTGCTCATGCAGTGGTGCTTGATGTTCTTGGTAACGTCGTGGTAGACGGTCGGTGGCAGGGCCAGGTAGAAGAGACGGTTTGCTTCAAGTCCTCCGGGAAGAGACTGAATGTGTGTGTTGAGTTTGGAGAAGGAAGCCTCATCAGCGTATTTCCCGCTAATGTAGGTGTTCCTGCTGAAGAAGGCCGACAACCGCTCTGCTTCTGTATCTGTCACCTGAGGCAAAGAGCGCAAACATGTATGGATTGTAACTAATTATGGTTAGAAAATGAAGGAAATGGGTTCATCCAGAGGCACAAGGGGGTTGGCAGTAAATTAACAAATGTATTTACATTTAGTGTTACTCCGAAATTCCACAGTTTAAACCCTTGCGGCCGGAAAAATATGACAGATCCTTACTTTGAAAACATTTGCAAGACCCATTCAAATCCATTTAAATCCAGCACCATGTGCCATTGTTGGTGTATCTCAGCAGGGGTTCCTAACCACTGGCCCCTGGGGTCATTTAGTACAGGGCCACAAGCACCCAGCAGTGAGCAAGACAAGTGGATGTAATTGCAATATACATACTGCATTGTGATTGCTTTTATTTTCCTGGAAATGCCAACCTTCCTATTAAATATCACAAGGCAATCTATTTTCAAAGGTGCACATGCAGGGCAGCTGGTCACTTTCCTGAAGCACCAGTTGATCAAGGAGGAGTGAATACACAATTATTTTATTTCCAAATAATCTTCCCCCCCAACCAGTACAAGAGGACAAACAACTAATGTTATCTCAAGTTAAAAGGTTACTGAAAGGACTTCATTCACATCCCAAAATGTCCCATCCCTCTACATGAAACTTAAGGAAAAATTACAGAGCCTGGCACAATGACATTAAAGCCACTGCTACTACAACCAGCTACATACTTAACGCCACTAAAACACAGCTAAGCAGCAGACTGGATGTTAAAAACACATTGCATTTGTCACTCCCACACATAACACCCTGTTTCGAACACGTTGTCTCTGGAGAACAGGCTCTGGGCTCATGTTGGTGGTAAGTTTTTTAGTTTTGGGTTACAATATGCTTTTTTTACTGTGCTTCATATTTCCTAAACATGATGGTAGTACATTGTCATTAGGTGCATCGAAACCGACCCACTACTACTATGCCAGAAATGTGATGGCTGTTGACTGATTTGGGAAGCCCTGTTTTACAACATACAGTATTGTGACATATTAGTGCCACTTGTTAATGTAAATCCACATGCCTCACTGTAGAGAATTAGACACAACAGAAATAAGTGATTAGACGCATGAAAACTGATTCGTGGTGACAACTTAAAGTGAAAAGGTGGTTTATTTATTCTATTTTTATCTTTAGCATTTATGTACTGTGCACTATATTTGCTCTTGTCTTCCTTTTGGAACATTTGGTGGATGTAGCTTCATTGTTTGATACTTTCTGCACTACCTCCCATCAATAATTAAAAAAAAAAACAAAACTGTTAGATCTTTCAAAAAGTTGCATCTGAAAGGGCCACTTCTACCTTCAGGTATGACAAGCAAGCAGACCGGATGGCATCAACTGTCAGGTCAGAGCGAGCAAAGCCCACGAAATACGTCTGCTCAGGGAGGAGGCCGTCTCTGAACAACCACCTGGGAGAGAACAGAGGACATGTGGTTCATTATAGCCAAATTCCGAAGCTCTGGACCAGATAAGAGGAGCGTCTTTCATCAGCATTCTCCTCTGTGCTACTGAGCTCCACTCACCAGAGAGTTGGGTAGATCTTCTTCTTGGCCAGGTCCCCCTACAGATGCAAACACACAGGAAGAAATGTGACTTCAACTTTAAAATGCACGTCCACAACCATTAAGTGTTCATGCCTTGTTTTGTTTTGGAGCCACTGTGCTGTTTATTTAGCCATAAACCGTTGTCAGAGTAGCAGTCATTTTTCACTACACAAAGGTTTTAAGACATTTCTAGTCAGGTCGTGTTGCAACAGGTAAGAAGGCTGTTTTGGCTCATGTAAGAAGCCTGTGTAATCCCACTGGAAACAAATGCCAACCAACAAGAAACAACGGCTGCCCTGCTGCTTACTGACATTATCTGGAAGAACCTGCTGCTTTAGTGGCTTAACTGCACTGTCACACTGTGCTGTATGAGTCCATACTGCCTATTAGTTAAAAGCCAATCACTGTGAAACCTGACATGAAAAAATGGATGACGTGAGATATCAATTAAAGTATAACTTATGTCATATGCCACAGCATTATAAGTCAACATAATTAAAAACTAATTCCCATAACAGTATCCTGCAGGCCTCAATCACAATCTGACGAGGCGAGCTGCTCCTCCTTTAAAACACTCCAGTCATCAGCTGGGAATGCCTCACCTTGTAACCCCACTGCTTTGTTTAAGGTTGTGTGTTTAAAATAGATGTACACATGAGAAGAACTGAGCAGAATCTTTACTGAAGCACTTCAGGAAAAAAGCTAAGAAAAAGGGGTCGATTATCTGCATGCCTGAGATTGGATCTGATATTCAGAACTTTTCCAATTATCTGCATTATTTTTTTAACCGATCCCTAATAAAATAACCACATTTAAAAAGGCAGTACTCTTGCTATTGTAGTCACCACTCCGCAGTCCTGCTCATAGTACTGTCGACTGGTTACACATCACAAGTCACAGCCTATTGACACTGAAGGATAAATGTTAGAAGGTTCTCTTTTAATTGAACACATGCAAGACAAAAATAAAATCATTTTAATAAAGGCTTGAGTGGTAGTTTGTGCTAAATTATGATCTCAAAATTTCACTTTAACTGCAAATCTACATCTGTTCCATATATTGGGTATTGGTGCCTGAGATTTATGATTGTATCAAACCTGAAGAAAAACAGGATAGATACCAAGTCTCACTACTAAAAAACAACTCAGGAGTTTTTATGCTTGGAGGAAACATTGGTGCCCCCAGGGAGTATTTTTTAGACAGTGGCGAACATAAATCCCTTTTGGTGCACCAACTGAGAACAAAGAATATGTCTGTTTAAACTGTTTTGTTATTTGGAGTTTAATTTACTCAAGCATATAAATGGTCAGAAAAATATTGCCATTATTGTGTGCAGACCAGTCATGCTTACTATCGTCACCCTACAAAGGCTCTTTCAGAGGCAGGAAATACACTGATCAGCACTGCTCTCAGTCATATTATCATGAAGCTGAACCACAAGAGCTATTGAATTAGTGGTGTTAAGTAAATGTTAGAATATATGGTGTGACTGTATGTGAGAAACAATAAAGCCCCAGTTGAAAAAAGTACTTTGCAGTACACTCATCTAGCTGCAGTGACACACACATGTATCCACAGAGCAAGAACAACCAGAACGAGGCTGCACACAGCCCCGCCTTTCCCTTCATCTGCCTGCATAATCACCCTGAAAGAAAAACGCTGACTGTCAGTGACACTGCAAAAATCAGCGACAGCGCCACTCTCTTCTACAAAGAGCAAACGGTGCAGGAGAAAGGAGGACACAGCCAATGAATTACTGGGCCCTGGATAGATGTTCAAAACTAAAATAAAACCATTTTTTTCACATTTGATTTCAGTGGTGTCCAAAATAATGCATTTAAAGATGACAAAATAGGAGAAAACAGTTCTTCTGAGAATGATTTTGCTGAGTTTGGGTATTAGTATTTGTTTTTTCATTTGCCATAGTATGTCTTATTTAAATGACAGAAACAAGTTAAGAAAAAGGAGGCATAATTAGCCTGAATGAAGCCACGACAAAGCAGAAAGCACACAAAGGAGATGAACTGACACGTGCAACAACTAAACAAGGAAATAAACCTGAAAATGTTAAGAATACCTGGAATAGTTTTAGTTCCTGAACTCTACACCTGAACAGTATGAGGAAATAAATCTGCAGCAAAAAGGGGCACTGTTCATTGTACTCTTTGGATGGATTTAATTTAACTTGTTTTTTGTAGAAGTCAAAAAAATGAACTAAGACGTGAGAGACTTGGCCTGGTTTATTTCATTTTAATATCAAATACTGGGAATGTAAATAAATGAATCATTTGTAGTACTCAAGCCACATTGTCACACATCAAATTAACCTGATGACTATAATTGTGGTATCTAGCACTGTTGTAAAGAGCTTAATTATATGCTTTCCTGAAATGACAAGCAAAGAGGAACCTTGAGGTCTTCACTGTCTCAATCTGAGGCTTTTGAAAACTTGTTTGCAGAAGCTTGGTGAAATCAGTTACAACATTTCCCGAATCACACTATGTGCAATAACTGCAGTATTTTAAAAATTTCAACACACTGCCTTTGAAGTTATGGCCAAGAATTCTTACACAAGTGACCTACAGGGTAGATGTGCCAAAAATACAAATAAGGGGACAAAGAAATGAGTTATACAATCCTAATCATAAAAGTTCAAAAAAATGTAATCACACAGTACATTTTGGGTGAGATTGCTTCAGATCATTAGCCCGCTCATTTAATTTCCCAAACGTGCTGATCACTTCCCATTTCACTTATACAATCACGGACTGCACTCTCACCGATGCTCCCATGATGACGAAGACGTGAACGTCGGACTGGTGGAACTCCTTATCTTCATGCAGCTCCTTCCTCAGCTCCCCGAACACCTCAGAGCGAGAGAGGGGGATGTTGCTCATTTTTTCTGAGATGCAGACAAGCAGAAAACCAAGTTAGAAAACATTCAACAATGTCCTCTTACACAGTACAACAAACACCGAGACGACACAAACAAACACCGAGACGACACAAACAAACACGATCTAACAGGGATTTGCCGTAATTACACAAACAATACGACAACACCTGGCTGGTGGACGTATAACCTTGCACACAACAACAAAAAACAAGTAAAAATAAAAGACACCAAGTTGCTGGAAAGTTTACAACAAATCATAGAGCAACTTTATCAATCAACTGCTTCTTGAATGCAGTAGGCCATTAAAACAGAGCATATTTTTCCAAGGTAATTGACAGGTAGTTTGTTCCCAGCATCTTGGAGAATTTGCTATAGTTGCTGTGTGGATTTATGCTGCCTCTACATGTAACCCCAGGCTGACTCAATGACGCTGACATCAGGATTCGTACCACCTGCTGCAGGGCTCCTTGTGGCTGAAGATAGATCGTTTTGACTCTGCCTGGGTCTTGGTTGTTCTGCAGAATGAATTCAGGACTGATCAGACCCCTTCTAATGGTACTGCATAATGAATAGGAATTGAAACATGTCAAGTAGGGGTAGAAATTTTAAATAATTTCCTTAATCAAAAGTCAGGCACATTAACATTTGTTTTATCATTTTAATGAATGAAATACAGTGGACGTCTTTCCATGCTCAGTGTAAATCGGCTCAGTTACTTTAGGGCTTTTAAGAACAGGTTAGAATGCAAATGAGCAGGAGTCTTTCACAGTAAGGTTTAATATCATTAGTCCTCATAAATGATCTACAATACACAGTGACGTGAGTACAGCTACTGGAACAGATAATCACAAATACTGTCGCAGCAACTAGTCCTGTCCAGGAAATCTGTTAGTATTTCCTGCCACCTCTGAAATACACTCAGTGTCACAGAAACACTTCATTAATTTAGTTTGAAGCACATAATCAGAGTCTTGCTGCTCTTAAATATCAAACCTGTGTCGGTGTTCAAGTGTTAGCATGAGCCTTAGATAGCTAATTGAACTACACAGGTTCAAGGCACTGTTTCACAACTTGATGCTGCAGAGTTCATCAACACAACCACTATGGTTAGCAGTTTTACAACAGGGAAGCACACTTGTTACGAGCCAACACACTTGTAACTCCAAATCATCAAACAGTAAGAGGATCCACCCATCCAAGGACTACAGCAAATCTACAATGTATTACCTGACAGTTAAAGTGAATGTCCTTAATTGCCTTATCAGTTAATAGATGTATAATTGGGTAAATTATTAACATCAATTAAACAATTAAAAATGGATCACTGACATACCCAAGCGTCCAAAATCTTTGCACAGGGCTGTATGACTTAACATTTTTTTCTGGCCTGCTGTACAATTTTCAAATGCATTTTCCCTACCATGAATTTTAGTTCACTTCTGTTGTATGAATCGGCTAAGACCAAAGTGGATGGTTGCCAGTGATTCAATGAAAAGAAAAATGTTAGAATAAAATTTGTGAGCCTCACCATTTACTATATCAAAAGCTTTTAATAGTTTTTACTATATATATATATATATATATATATATATATATATATATATATATATATATATATATATATATATATATATATATATATATATATATATATATATAGTTTTTACTACATACTGTATACCAATAACATGTCAGCACAGCAAAACTCAACACAAAAGCCTCCTCTGTTAATGGAAAGCTATTCCAGGTTAACACCTCATGAAGCCAGTTAAGGCCGGGCTCACATTACAGGACTTTTAAGCCAAATAATCCTCATTTGTCTGTCTGTGGAGAGGAGAAATCTGGTCTGGGATCTTAGTCTGAATCCATACTCAGCCCACATTATCTGGTAATGTGTGTGGTTTCCAGATTCTGATTTAAATTTACTTAGAATCAATAACTAATCAAACAGACGCTTCTGTTTAGCGTTCTGCTTTTGTTCATTTTTCTCATTGTAAAGTATTAGTGTTACAGAGGGTCAATGCACCACAGTCTCCATTTTGTTTGCATCTGCTTCACCATGAGATCCCATGAGGCGATGCACCACTCCCTCATTGTTACCTCTGGTAAAAGAATCTAATCTTGTAGTGGGTATCGCGCCACTAATTTCCAAACCTTGTGCATGGCTGTATGACTCAGGTTTCATACAACCTGATTTCAACATCTGTTACTACTTCAAAAATCCTATACTGCGGGTCCAGCTTAAGATACTGCCAATATTTTGCAAAATTGTCATCAATGCCAACATTGACCACTTTGAGGAATCTACTGTAAGAACTATATTTTGTTCTTACAGCATAAAAGTTCCTTTTATACTTTAACTCATGCCATTAATGGCTCTTGGTGGGAGCACCCTTAAGAATGTACAGAGACTAAATCGCTACCTCTGTTGTAAATAAAAACATCTTGAAACACAGCAAGCACAAGCAAACATCACAGTTCTATTAAATTATGTCAATGTGAAACTGTTGTTGCAGAAGTACAAACAGATTTGAGAAGTTCAAACTGACGGAGAAAACTGGAAGGAGACTTAAAGATTACACAATTCAAACAAGTTCTAAGTGTAAGTGATGAGAAACAAGTAGTCTTTTAATCTACTGGCTGATTTTTTTTTTTTTTTTTTGCAAAAATCCAGACCTTTCCAGATATAAGTCTTGCAAATTTCAGGATTGCAATGACTGCTATACATACACACACACACACACACACACACACACACACACACACACACACACACACACACACACACACACACATATATATGTATATGTATATGTATATGTATATGTATATGTATATGTATATATGTATATGTATATGTATATGTATATATATATATATATATATATATATATATATATGTGCAAATATATTTTGGTTACTTGGACAAAGCAACATTTGGTTTCAGTATCACCTGTCCAGCACTGGTAAAAAAAAATTTTTTTAACATTTCTGGACTTTTTAAATGGAATGCTGACTCCACACACGCCAAACTGTCAATCAACTGAAATAATTCAATTGTGGTTATTTATTTAGACCTGCAATTGGTTGAATAATTGATCATTTATATTTTTTATAATTTTTTATCATTTTAAATAATTTCTTGAAGGTAAACTATCAAAATTCTCCTTCCTTGAACCTTGGTTCCAGCTTAATTATGACTTTTTACTGCTGTTTTTCTCCAGACAAGGCAAGACTGATGTTTTGATACACTTTTACAGTTTACGCAGTAAAGGAAAAAGAAGATAAAATTCTGAACCAAGCAGCATTATCTGAAAAATAGTGAGTTAATTCATGTTTGTAATGGCTTAAAGAGCCAAAATTACAGGTACCTCACCCTGTCCTCCGTTATTTAGCAATTAAAGCCAATTAACAGCATAGATGAGAGAAAGGACATGCTTAGATTTCCCCCTTGATTAATTTCAGTTCAGCCCAATCAGGAAGTTCTTGTTGGTTCAGTAATTTCATCACTAACTTCTTCATTTTCTGCAGGCTGCATTAGCAAAGACTGAACCATTGCTAGACACCAGTATGTAGCTGCTTATACACACGTCAACCCCGACATGAAAACAAGACTACACGTGGAGGTCAGATGGTCAATGCTGCTCCCAGAAATAGCTTAACACACCGCAAACTGTAATGATATTAGTCAAATCCTCCACCAAATCCCGTATTTAGGAGGGCTAAACCTTACAGCACAACGCCGTGTTAAAGCTGGATGCTTTCGGCCAGCACTTCAAGATAACACGGGCTGACACTTTGCTGCTCCTCGGACAGCTAGCTGCTAATATTCAGGATGGAAAAGCCCGGCTTATGCTGCTAATAAACAGCACCACAGAGGCTTTTCCTCTACCCGTCATCGGCGGCTAGCTTCCCTCGCTGTTATGGCAACACGAATCGATAAGAAACACACGTAAACTTACTGTTAGCAACGACCACCTAGCTACCGCCGAAGCTAACAAACCGCCCGGCGCAGAGAGCCCGGTAAAGTCGGACAAGTAAAGCGAATACGGCTGCTTACTCACTGGTCCGTTAAGGCGACGATAACCGGGCAGTCAAAATCTGAACACACCCGACGGCAGCTCGCAGCTTTTAAAGCAAACCCACGGCGACCACAGCCGAGCCCCGCCGCCGTCCTGCCTACTTCCCTGTTGAGGTGACAAGGCAGAATTGAGAGATTTTATTGGTTTGTTAGAAACTCACCAGCGCTCGCTCGAGATCCCATCACTGTCGGGGCCTGCGACGTCACCGACTAGTGGGCGTGGTTTAATTTCCATACACACATTTACAAACATAAACACAGACCTATAACCATCACTCCAGAGAACATTGCGTTGACTTACGTTCATTTTCTGAAGTCTTAACTTAAACGTAGTTGTTTAATTTTAACCCTTACCATGACCTCAACCAAAATCTAGCCACTTCTTTGACCTAATGTAACCCTGCTCAACACTCACGCTATGTAAACTAGCAATTTACCTCTAATTTAATCTACTCTGTTGCATTTACAGAATCTGGGAATATCTACACCTTTGCACCTTGCATTTATTTACTGAAACTACACGTTTACACGTTTACATACAGCTACACCTTATATGTAACTTTTTGCACTATTGTAAGCCATACTGTTTTGTACATGTGCATCAATGTGCAACATTCAGAAGTACAATATCAGTTACACTTCTGTTTTTCTAGTTCTGTAAAAGAATAAGCTATGAGACTCTCTAATATTTATGTACATTTTGGGTTTTTATTTTTTTTTTCTAAATGTTTGCTGCTGTGACACTGCAAATTTCCCCACTGCGGGATAAATAAAGGCTTGTCTTATCTTATCTTACTGTTTTTGTAGATATATTTACACTTTCTCCGCTACATTTTTATATTTTATACTTGCTGTACTGTATGTTACAAATTCCCATCAGATTTTGTGCATGCACTGACAGGAATGCTGCTTAATTTCATCAAATACTACTATACATCCTCACCTGTAATTAAGCAATTTTTTGCTCCCTCAGTGTAAATGTATTTGTGATGGCTATTTGTCAAACTCAGCCTAATCAAAGAGCCACTTATGGTCAGGTGGTGCACGCAGGCAAATGAAGTCCATTGTGGGTTTGTTGGTTTACTTATCAAATGCAAGCAGTCAAACAAAAGAACAAAGAATCGTGACTCTTATTACCGCTCTTGTGCTAGAAAAAAGCACAGGCCCTCCCTGGTGCATGCTGGTCCTACACCTGTCAACCTTCTCAAACACCCACAGCACTACCATGCACTTAGAAAATGCATAAAAACAAGACATAAACTAATGAGAGTGAAAGAAATCACTAAACAAAAAAAAAATTCTCATCAAATAAACATCTAAAGTAACTACACAAACAAACAAATTCTAACAAATAGGGAAAGTAATAAATAGATTATACAATGATGACCCTCATTAAGAAATCCATTCTCTATTATCTTATCTAATCTTAACCATCACAACAAAGCGACTAATCCTAACCTAATTCTAACACCTAAAACCAAGTCTGCACTTTCAAATCGCCCTTTAAAGATGTGAGAAAAAGCCTAAATGATCCTAAATGTTTTCAAAACAATAGTTCCGGGTCTAAATTTGTCCTCACACAGATAGTAAAACAAGCCATCACACCTCAAAGGATGCTATATAGACTTACATTAATCTAGAAAGTTACCATAACCATAACCATAACCACAACTACTTACTTGGTCAACTTTAACCCTTATCGTCACTTTAACTTAGTAATATGCTGAACTTATTCAACATTCGCACACAAAATGTAGAATGTTTTTGTCCCAACAGCGTAATTGTGTTGGATAATTGTTGTCCTCACAACATGAGTATCACAAGAACAAACACACACACACGGAGCTCATTATGAAAACAGGACAGGGTGGAATACAGTTCAGGAAACAAGTAAATGTTTGTCTTTATTCTTCTTTTTCCACAAAAATCACTTTATAAATACCTTGTTTCTATTACAAGCCTATTTAAAAGACAGAACTGGCAACATTTCAGTTATTATCAACAAATCCCATCAACAGTGCACTGAGCAGCATTAAGACCAAATAAGCCCTGCATGAAAACAGCTCAGCTGGCCGCCTGCCTGCCTGCTGAGGGTGTATTGTTTCAGATACTGGTGACACATGAAATACAAACCAAGAAGTCCAGTTTGACCTCTGAGTTTTCAAATTTAAGGTGTCAACTCATGTTAAAACTGCTGAGTTAATTCTGAACTGGCAATAATTTGAGTATGATGACTGATTGGACTCGGCCGGATTTGATCTGTTCCAGTTTAGCTCTGCTGGTGATGTGCAGATTCTAATCTTAAGTCTCCAGATCCAGCAATTCTAAGAAAGACTTCAGAGACTTGTGACCGACATCACTCGTGTGAAAGAGGAGCCTTTTAGAAAAGAAGCTGCTGTAGCTAACATGAAGTTCATTCACAACTTCACTGTCATGAAAAGGGACATTATGAGACAAAAAGATAACAGTCAGATTATACTGAACATAATGTAAGTTGTTGTTCCAGCACACAACAGCAAACAAGGAAGCATGCACTTAATTGGATCGATAATGGGCAGATGGAGAGTGGAGTCGTGGACTAGAAATCAGGCATGTCGACCATTTGCATCACTTAGAGCCTCATATCTATTAACACAGACTTAAGGTGTGTGTCCACTAGATGCGATTTTCCCGCAAGAAAGTGGAGACATGCGGCGGTGGTGTATTTGCGACGATTGAAAAAAAAACTGAACGTCGAGGAACCCTGAATATGCATGAGCATAACTAGTGAGAACTACGTTGCCCATTATTCTTTTATTGTATAATGTTGTGCTTATTCAGCCAATCAGAACACAATTTGTTGGTGAGTGTGGGAAAAACAGGAAGAAAAGCACGTGAGAGCGACGTTGGAGAAAGAGGGAGAGAAGAGTGCACACACACAAAACTGAAGATTGAAAACTCTTAAAACTGTACACACACACACACACACACACAACTGAACATTGAAAACTATTAAAACTGTCTGACTGCATACACACAAAACTGAACATTGAATACTGTTAACTGTGACTGTTCACACATTCAGTTAAGCTGACTTGGTTGAAGGTATAATTCATTCTGTTAAATATTAAATGTATTATTGTTGTATATGTTATTTGGTTGACCTGCATAATTTCATATTAATTGACTTTATTAACATTTTAGACATTTATTACTTGTTTCTGAGGAAATACACTTGTAGCTCATAGGTTTTGAGTTAAGTAGTTCCATGGTGGAGGCACCGCACTGTTAATTAAACAAGGGGATTTAGCCAATTCACTATCAACTGCTAAGCACTCAGGATCCTGTTTCTTAAGGCTAAAATAGTAACCTAGCCTAATAATATACTTCCAGCCCCAGAAAGGGGTTACACGAGTTTGTTGTGACAGCGCTGGCCCACGTGGTCTACAGTCCTGTCCATCATACAGTGCTGTCTAAAACTATTTCTTAGACAACAAATGTTGGAGTTGTGGGCATCCCAGTGCCTGGCCAAGGTCCTGACTGAAACGTCAGCATCCAGCCAACAGCCTGTTCTTTTTTTTTCTTGTTGTGTCATTGGGTCATTTGAATAAAGCTGCATGTGAAAGTGATCTTTTATAGTCACTAGTCAAAGGAGTGTCTGTCCTAGTCACATTATCTGATCTTTGTCCTTTAAACCTACATCAGACTACAGTGTGGGTTGTCACCAGTGAAATAGTTCTAACTGTTTTTCTATGCAACTGGCTCACTTGAACCCTTAACTAACTACAACAATGAAAATGAGATTTTTAACTTTGTCAGAAAAGTCAGAAAAGAAGACCATTTGCATGCTGCGTTTATGTATCATTCAGTGTAGTTTTCACAGCCAGGGTGAAGCTAGAAAGTTGGTCAAATGTGGGTCATTTGTTTCCTTTCCTCCATTTGCATTTACTATATATTTAACTTTCAGAAAACCACTCCATCAGATAAGAAGTGCTTCCTTCATTATCACTCAACACTGTTTAAAACAATCATAAGACTGCAAGCTTTGCATTATGTGATACCTACAGTGGGCATCCAGGAAGGTGAGGACTTCTCCTCGTGCAGCTAGAGCTCCCATCAGTCTGGCTCCCACCACACCTTTCCTCTCCGTCTGACGTAAAACTCGAACTATACTCAGCTGCTGCACGTATTCATCCAGGCGAGACTTTAGGTGATCTAAAGACAGAGGAGACAACAAATAAACTGGAGGAAAATATCAATCTAACCAGTGGCAAAACAGTTAGCGTGATGGTGTTATTGGGTTAGTAGTAGCAAGAACAGAGTTTTGATTGTAGCACTGATTTAAATTTCAGACTGTAATGGTTATATATGTATATCAAGAATTTAAAATAACAGTTCTTTCTTTTTTAACATAAAAATGACTATAATATTAAATATATTTTTCACCTTTCTTAAATTACATATAAATTTAGGCCAAATTACAATAATTATCTGCAATTTAATACATAGGGGTTTATGTAAAGGTATATGTTCATACTATACATTTTATGATTTTCTTTTAAATTTTAACTCTTTAAAATTTAGTTAACTTTCTATTTGACATTCAAACTAGCTAAATACATCCAGCACAACAAATAGACTTTTTCAAGTAGAAATAATACAAAAGTGTTTTGAAATCAGTAGTGGAGGGTGCTTTATTTGTCCTCCAAAATAAAACTATAACTATTTTGAGTATGTGTTAACGCTTTATTGATGTTCAAATTCAGGACAAATCTGTAAAATGAAACTGCAGACCTTTTAGGTCCACAAATTTATTGAAAGTGTTGTAATCATAATAATTTAGGCTGAATCTGAAAAGTAAGAACAGCAGTGAAATGCAGCTGGAGCAGGTGCTTTCAGCTTGAGGACTGCAAATTTTCAGCTTGTGCAAGAAAGGAAGCTGGAGCAAACTGCTGAATACACAGCACTTCATGCAAATAGAATAATGTTTCAGCACTATATACTGTAGTAGTAGTCTAGTAGAAGTGTAGTAGTAGTGTTGAAACGTTAATCTGTTCGCACAATAAAAGGCCGTGCAATCAGCTGTGTGCTCCATTTACCTTTATAATACTTACACAATTTGCCATTCATTTGAAGTCATGTTCATGGTCACTGCTGATTATATGTCCAATATTCAGCCTCCTTTTAGCTGTTTAGATAGATAGATAGATAGATAGATAGATAGATAGATAGATAGATAGATAGATAGATAGATAGATAGATAGATAGATAGATAGATAGATAGATAGATAGATAGATAGATAGATAGATAGATAGATAGATAGATAGATAGATAGATAGATTAAACCTTTATTGATCCTGCAGAGGGGAGATTTTCAGTATTACAGCAGCAGAAACAGTAAAAAGAAAAAAAGTAGCGCACAATGCCCACAGTGCACAGATATAAATAGGTACTTTCTCTATATCCTCCTGAAAACACTGTTTTCACATGCCGATCCGTTTTCTAATGAAACTTTAAGAAACTAAATTAAATAATAATAGTGTAAAATTTAAGTGGTTGAATGAAACATAATTATAAACAACTATTTTTTATTACATTAATTACTTTACATAGAAAATATATTAAATCATTCTCAAGTCCTGACGTGTTCATAAACAAGAAAATATATTACCTTAAGTAAAAAAAACATTATCTTAACAATATTTGAGAAGATTAAGCACGAAACAAAACAAAGTTGCAAGATATGAAACCCAAGTATGCAAAAAAGATGGAAGTTGATTTACACTTTTGTAAAGTACAGCAGCAGTGGAATAGAATACCACTACTCAAATACTTAAGTACAAATTAGAGGCATATGTACTTTACTCAGTATTCACTTTACAACAGTCAGAGATAACTATCTTCCATTACAAGTGAAAATCTCTTATCCAAAACACATGATGAGATGTAATATAACAGGATAGGAACTACATAACACTGTACAAAATAGCTAAAACTACCTTTTGTCTCTTTTCTAATAATTGCACCAATAAAATGCTATTTAAGCTCTTATAATCAAAAATAATAAGCCAATATTCAAATATACTGTACACAACACACTCACAAGAGGCATTTTCTGCTTTCAGTACTTATATTTTTAATATTGAAAGTCTATTTAGCTAATACTCACACTTAAGAAATATTTTTAAAGCAGGAGTTTGGCTACTTTTGCTTTAGTAAAATACGTGAATACTTTCCCGATGTAAAAGGATGTGTATGTATAAGCTATAAAATTCTAAATGTGTGCAGTAAGGACAGAGTTTCATCCTCATGCTGGACTGTGAATACACTCACCATCTGTGCTGGCATCGTCCACCAGCAAGATCTCTGTGAGCAGAGCAGCAGGAGCCGTATGTAGGACGCTGTAGATGGTCCTGAGCAGAGTGGACCAGGCCTCGTTATGAAACACGATGATCACGCTGGTGGTCGGGAGGCCGGGACACCGCCAGAACTTCTGCTTCAGACAGCTGTCAGAGCCGAACTGAGAGTTAACAAGTAGCACATATAAATCAAACAAATCTGAATAAAGTTCCCACCTGAGCACCTCACAATCAGCTGGTGTATTTTGTAGAATAGATCTAATGAAGCCATGCAAAATTTGACCTCCATACTATGAATATTTTTGGATTTACAGGCCCCTGAAGTACCAATACACAGGGGTGGGTCAAAAGCTTCTGTTTTAATTTGTTATTTTTCTCAGCATTTATCAAAATTTCATAACTTCATAAGTAAAAACTAAAGCCACATGAAATTTTCAATGATGAGAAACACATCTGATAAGAACGGCAACCATCCACCCCAGATATTACAATCTAAAGAAGAATACTCGTTTTAGTTTTGCACATTTTTTCGATACTCAACCCTGAGCATCAATATCATGGGATATATCATTGTTAAATCTGTCTATATAGCTATCACTGACATAGAGAAAAGCATTGGTAACTTGGAGAAATCATTAGAAGGTGCATTTTGGGTAAATTTGAAAGGTTATATCACCGCGTGGAACGGCTGGTTGGCTTAAACAAATTATAGCAAATAAAAGGTCAAATTGTTACCTACATTTTGATACCAGGCTCATCTTCCAGCTATGATTACTTCTATGTCAGTATACATTTCTGATAAAAGTACATTTTAATATGCACAAAATGATAGATTTAAGCTTCTATGTCCTAGAGAAAATTAATATCATGATGATTAGTTTCTGTCATTATATACAAGGTTGCACATCATTACTGTTCTTTAATGGAAACAGGACAACAGTACAAACTGACAAACCAAGAACTTACCACTTTTAAGGCAGAATTTGAAAGATTTAAACAAGCACTGAATGATCAAACTTGTTCAATCAATGTGATTTATACAAACTATTATATAAAACATGTGAAGACCAGTCTTGTTTCTCTATTTCACAGTCGGACGCTACATTCATGAGGGCTAAAATGTGACTATTACTAGAGAATTGTATTGACACAGAAGGAACTGTGGCCACATGCCGATAAAAATCCTTCTCCTACAGGGTGACTGGACCCTTGAACATTTGCCCTAAGTTCATTTTTTTAAGTTTTCCCCATAGTGACATTAATCAGGAGCAGGTTTGCCTTTAAAACTGTTACATTCCATGATATTGACGCTCAAAGTTTATAGAGAAAATCGTACAAAAATGAGACTTTGGCTATAGATTGTGACACTTGGTAGTAGCTTGGTTGCAGTTTTGAACAGAGCTCAAGTATCATCATTAGACCCACCACCATGTAAGAAAAACTTTCATTTAACAAACTGGTAAAAGAAAAAAAGAAAATAAATGCAGACACTGAACATTCCTACGAGTTCACAACATGCACTTGTTTCTCATAACTTGCTTGTTAACTAAATTTCTTATTTGTTTTTTTTTTTTGCTCGTGTTTTATGTTTTAACTGTGTCATGTTGTATTCGCTGCTGCCTGTCTTGGCCAGAACTCCCTTGCAAAAGAGGTTGTTAATCTCAATGGGATTTCTCCTGGTTAAATAAAGGTTAAAGGTTAATAAATAAATAAATAAAAAATGCAATGCACACACACACACACTGTAAAAAATACCGTAAAATACTGATGATGATGACCACAGCTGCCAGTATCCATATTTGCAGAAACATTTATCATGTATTTTTACAAGGTGCTTCCTTACAGATTTATTACAACATTACATCTCTAGTATATAGGATGCTTCTTTTAAAAGCCATATGTAACAGTTAAGTACATTATGCTTGAAAACAATGCTAATTATTATTAGCATTGTCTATTGCTCACATCTTAAAAAGATGTGAGCAGTAACTTTCCACACCATATACAAACAAGTTGCCATAATCATCTACAGACCGTAATGTTGCTTTTGTTTACAAAGAGTAGAAACCATATTCAAAGCAACAATTTGAGTTAACAAGTCTAATTAAAACCTAATAAACAAAAGAAATGACACATTGCCCCATATGTCTGAGCTACACAGACAGCATTTCACACAGGATTTTAAATATTTTGTGTTAGTACTTACTTGCTGCACAACATGATGAAGCTTCTCTGTGTGATGTTCTTCCTTGTGTGTCAAGTATTCAGCTTTATTGGCATTTGTTTAACCAACGAAAGCAGAGGAGCAGCGATGTGACTGTCCAAACCAGTTTACCATTCAGTCTAGTGCAGTAATAAGCACTGGTATATTGCACAGGTGTGGAGGAATGGCTCAGCTGTTTATTAGGATGGTGGCAGTGGGGAAGAAGCTGTTCTTGTGTCTGGTGGCTTTAGTGCACAGGGCTCTGTAGCGCCTGCCAGAGGGGAGGGGGAACAACAGTTATTATCCAGGGTGAGTGGGGTCTCTGATGATGTTCCCTGCCCTCTTCCTGGTTCTAGTGGACTACAGTTCCTGGATGGAGGGCAGGGGGGCTGCAGTGATGCTTTCTGCGGTCCGTACTGTGTACTGAAGTCTGTTTCTGTCCTGCTGTGTGGCTGATCCAGAGGTGCACAGGACAGATTCAGTGGCTGCAGTGTAGAACTAGATCAGCAGCTCCTGTGGCAGGCCATGTCTCCTCAGCTGTTGCAGGAAATATATCCTCTGCTGAGCCTTTTTTAGGATGGAGCGGATGTTCGTCTCACACTTCAGGTCCTGAGAGATTGTAGTCCTCAGGAGTTTGAAAGACTCCACAGCTGACACAGGGCTGTTGCTGATGGTGAGGGGGAGCAGTGACTGTCTCCTGAAGTCCACTGTCATCTCCACAGTCTTGAGCGTGTTCAGCTCCGGATTGTTCTGGCTGCACCGGATCACCAGCCGCTCAACCTCCTGTCGATATGCACAGTCCTGCACAGTATCATGAGTGAAGTCAAAGATGGCAAAGTACAGAGGTGCATTAAAGTATCGCTATGGTTATTGGGGTTTAAGCATTAATGAAAGACTTCAATAATGATGCTGTGAGGCCTACAGCAGAACACTCGCCTTGTCCTTCGTCTTGACCCAGCCTTCATTTAATCAGGAAACTGACTCTTCTGCCACTTTCATGGCTAAAAGGCATCTGGACCAATATCCATAGATGATAATTTTATTTGCTGACGGTTTACTGGAAATTGAGTAACCCATGACCCTTTACTAATAATGACTTCCTGACGTTTTTGCACGGACTTAATGGCTGAAGAGGCTTAATGTTACATCTGATGCACAAAGATTTGCTAAATGATTAATTAACTATAGATAAAGCCATCATATAACTCTTAGAAACTATTAAATTTGACTTATCAGAATGAAGTAAGTAATGAAGTAATTAATTGAGTTATGTGCACTGCAGGCCTCTCTATAAGAGCTCTTCTTAACCGTTTTGGAAGTCCCAAGTTTTAAATACTCTGAATGAATTCCAGTGAATACAGCCATTTAAAGGCTGCTTATTGTGAGAAAAACAAGCAAAAATGAAATCAGTAATAATGTCACAAGTCATGATGACAGCTCAGAAAGTTTAGGCCTGAATGTCCAAAGACACTGACATCATACTGCTCTCTAGAGGAAAAGAAAATAACTACATTTGATTGAATTTCGGAGCATAGAGATATCAGAGGGAAGTAGATTTTATAGGGTTTTAGAGTCCTTCCCGAATGCAGCAGGTGTCTCGAGGTTCTGGAAGATTAAAAAGCATTGCAGGAATGTTCTGGCAAAAAAACATGTTTTACAGTGTTATTTCAGGACACACTGCATTAGACCTCTTGAGCAATAACATGTGAAAATCAGAAGAGAAGAAGAGATCACAACATGTTGGATCTGAATACTAACCCACATCCCTCATAAGGCTTGAATTGCCCCCAGAATTGCTTAATATACTTCAAACTGATCCGTAGAAGGTTCAGGTCAGTTGAAACTAGCAGAAGGAATCCATTGTCAGTTCTGTAGTAGAGTGACTATGAATGTGTGAAAGTACACTGTTACCAGCACATAAAGTGTGAATGATCACATGTACACAAAGTGCTGCAACTGATCCTGAAATCCAACCCTAAAGACCTTTCTGGCTGACCCAGTGTGACCTGAATCACACCAGAAAGCCAGAAGGACCAGTGGCACCCAGTCTGACTGTAAACACCTCCAACTGCATTCCTGTCTGTTAGAAAGAATAAAAACTACAGCCACAATAGTAACCACACCCGTAAACAGGTCGGCTGAGGTCCAAGCACCAAACCCAGCATCTGCAGGTGTCTAATTTCTATACGCTGTTGTTGAAACCTGCCTGTAGATGGTGCACAGTGTCAGTTCTGCAGCTGGATGCTGGGTTTGATTCCAGGTTTTGGTGGTCCTACTCCTGAGGCCAAAGAAGGTTGTTAGACTGCAAAAAGCTTGGCATATTCTTGGCATACACTGGAAAAAAACTGAATGAATTTAAAAGTCTATAGATAAAAAGATATAAAAAATCTGGTAGCTTGAGTGTTAGAAAAATATTTTTAAAAATAGTGGAATAATGTAGCATTGAAAAACTGTAAAAGCAGCGAAAACGAATGAATTGCAATCTATGAAAACACAGATTATGATATTGACATTTACATTTTGGATCTGTTTTTGTTTGGTTTGTTTGTTCAAATTGTTTATAGAGTAAATGTGCAAATAAATATTTGTTTTCTGATGATTTTTCTAGATATCATCTGATATGATGCCAAAACAAGCAAATTTTGAAAATAACAATTTTAAAAAAGATTTACCATTCAGTCCAATCAGTCCATAATATACAGAATATTTCTTTCAAAAAGAATGCTTTTTGTTTGTTTGTTTTGCTGATTTAAATAAAGTTTTTTTTTTTTAAATGTAATTTTACAGTCAAATATTGAAAAACAGCCATTTCTCATTTATAATAATAAAAGTAAACGAAAAGTAAGTTATTTACAGTTTTGATCCGTTTAGTTATGGTTATGATGATATCAAGGATTGCAAAGATAAAGAACTTGAATTATTGAATACAGTCAGTGTCGTAACAGGGTGTAATATTAGTCAGACTACAGTGGCTCTTCATTATGTGTATACTGACAACTAAAGTACTTTCTAGTACTGTAAAGTCCCTTTTTAAATTTGGATATGTAACATTGTTGCTGCAGGTGTTTATCAAACTCAGAGGAAAAACTCCTACAAACAGCTGGAAGCAGCAAAGTTAGCTCCAGCTCCTGGTAACGTTTTGTTAAAACCCACATTATTGGTGATTCTCATTAAGCCGACCTGTTAGCATCTGTCTTCATCACAGTTAAGTTTCTATTAGGTGTAAAATTCACAGAAAAGTGAATAAGAAAGGTGTTTTGTAATTTCGGCACATATACTGTATCTTTTTTGCACTCGTTTTGATGTTTTGGACCAATATTGGCACTGAAATGTGGAAAAAGCCCTCTTAAAATTGAAGCATTTTGCTTGTGTTTGCCCATCTGTCAGTGTGACTGCGGGTAAATCCAACTTGTGTTGAAAGTGATTCTGAAATGTCACAAATTCAAACCTAGTAAGATGGAAAAGTCACCAGGATGCTAAATCATACATTCAGTTACTGTCAGATTAACAGAAAGCAGCGCATGTCTGAAAGGCGCTTTTGATGACTTCATATTGACATATGAAGTCACTGCATGATTTGCGTTCATCTAAATGACAGCTTATACATGTCTGATGTGCAAGTATGAATACACAAAACAGCCATTAATTTTTTTTATTTTTTTTCTTCAAGGGGAAATGTTATTTTTCTCTTTGTCATAGTCCTCAACTCCTCTCGTCCTTCATCTTTGCAGAACACTCCCCTTTCAACTCCTCCAACTCAGGGAAAATACAAATTAACAGAAACAAATACGGAAGGATTCATCAGGCCTGAGCAAAACACTGTTTCAGTAGTATGGGAACAACCTTCCTCCCCTCTCCTGTTCCCCCGAAAGCATCCCAAGAGTTAACAATCAACACAAGTCTATGGACAGCCAATAGAAATAGAATACATACAATGAACATCTTTATAAACTCATGTCCATTCTATAAACTCTTTGCTTATATGAATCACTCTTCATTGGTCACAGTTCATGATAGTTGGTGATCTCCGTTACATTACTGTCCTCTGGTGCTCCCACCACACCCAAATATCATTGCACAGGAAGGACCAATAGCACAAAGGCTGTGTGAGCTGGCTTTGGTACAAACGTGATCAACTGTTGGTTGCCGTTGTTGAGTTTGAGGGAAGAGCTAAGTCAGGGCTGATTCTCCTAATTACAAAGAGCGACGCCGGAGAAACCAAGATCATTGCAACAATGAGAACGTTAACGGAAAATTATTGTCGACAAGCCCTTATCCTTTCTCTCTGTGTGAACATCAGCAGTCCAGGCAGGGCACGCAGGCACACTTTCTGTTTTTAGTGTTAATCCATGATTAGTTTTTTAGATTATTAACTTAAGGCAATCAAACTCAGCTATTAGTACTTCCACTTTTTGCTGAAAGACTGAGTGAGTAGGGGGGAGTAATACAAGAAACATATGCGTAGGCCTACTGATTCTGCCTGGTCCTCTGCACGTAACACCAGGGATGTCGTTTGTGAGAAGTTTAATGTGTGGAAGGTCACCTTAAAGCCCGACTCAGATTTACAATACTGCAGTAGTGGCATAAATTAAAAAAAAGCACAGTGAATCACCTGTATATGTGTGTTTACTGCTATGCTTATGTGAGCAAACACCACTCGGGCTCGGCTGCAAAGGCAGCTAATGGTTATTACTTGCATGATCACACCTATTGCCAGCAGAAATACTGTATTGTACATTAGGACTGAACAGCAGAATTCATTGGCTGCAGTTGATCAGTTGGTACCAGTGAGCTTAAGCTTTACAACTGGCGTTTTACAAGAAAGCGTGCTGGTCTTTGATCCTTTTCATCGGAATGGAATCATCATATTAAGCATAATAATTAACCAGAATCATCATAATAATAACAACATTAAGAATATACAAATGATGGATACAGAAGTGATACAAAATACCCTACGTTGAAACAAACAAAAATGAAAACAAGATACCACAATCAGACATGCTTCAAAGCAGTTATGTTTGGCAAGAAAGCAGTTTTGTTGTATCATAAAAACCTCACAGTGAAAATAGTTATGCCCCTTCAAGATTACAAAGCACAGTATTCAGTCAAAATCAATATATATTTCTTTCCTTCATCTATTTCTTCTTCATAGAAGAATCAGGCTGTGTGATGTCACTGCGTTGAAATCCAAGGTTTTCCCCCTGAAGGCTCTGGAACAAGTCGCTGATCTAAGTTCCTTCATTTCCATCTGTACCAAAAAAATACCTCTTTGAAAGGGAAGGAGCAGTCGATGACAACGTACTGTTACAGCTGAAACCAGCGGCTCACTGGCTGCTCAAGCTCTAAGGAACCAGTCTGACATAAAATGAGGATGAAGAGGATCCTAATCCATGGTGGACCTACTTCTACTGCTCAGAGAGTGGAGATAAAAATAGAGATTTAAGGTAGAACTTTCTAATAACATCCTCAGTCGTCTTTAGTTATTTTTCATTTAATTTAATGATTGAGGGCAATAATATAATTTAGTGTAAATAATCTGCTCTTTGCTGCCTGAATGACAGACTAAAAAATAAATTAATTGTACATATTTTATGAAAACGATGGCGCAGCCTTTGCTGCCAGCAGTTGGGCAAAAAGGCAGAGGGTTCAGGCCTTCTGCCTAAAAAACAGAGGTGGTGATCATTGCTAACTTTAGCGAGAACATATCAACATGTCTTGCCTTGCTTTTAGTAAATACTTTAGTCTTTGGTCAATATATTCCTCCTCAGTTTATACATATATTCATACACACACAAATATGCATGTACATACACACTTATAAACGTGTAATAAACTGGATATTTGTGCACGTATGTATTCACACTTTTTCATAAAGGACCTTTTGCACAAAACATCGAGATCGAAATAAATAATTAATGCAGAAACAAAACATGAGTACCTGTTCATAATACATGTGAAATAAAAATTACAGAGAAAAAAATACACAAAGTAAAATAAAAAGTAGCCTTATGTACAGCGTTAATCTTCTTTTGACACAGGCTAAAAGGCGTTGTTTTAAATAAACAGACTTTGCATCTTTCAAGAAGCCTGAGAGAGAGGCTAGACATGAGAAAAACACGTGTCCTTCAACATGTATGTGGGCCAAAATGGCTGTCAAACGAGAACATCTTCCTCTCATCAGGAACACTTTCCTTTTGAAGTCTTAAAAGTGTATTTTTTCCTCTTTGCTTGGGATTCAAGTGATGGCGTCTCTAGTTTGTAGCCGTTAGCTCACACTGTGAGTCCTCGCTCAGTGGTGCTGTGTCCTTGCAGTGGGGATCATCTCAGCATCTGCTGCTGCCATGGCTGCTAACTGTTGGGCGGTCCATCGTTCAGGAAGTAGGTTGTCATTTCTCCTTTACCTTTGACCTTTACGACCCCACGACACTCCAGCACGTACCCCTTGTTTGCAAGCACCTGGTGGAGGTCCGTGGTCACCTGTGAGCAGATTTGCATGAAGGAACACAATGATAGTGGGTTTGAAGGACGTGATGTTTCAAGAAAGTCATGTCATTAATCACAGGAAGAAAATGTAGAAACAGGAAGAATCATCAGACGCTAAACTTTCCAATGGTTTTTGAACTAATCGTGTGTGACTTGTGGAAAAGAACAACCACATCTCTCCATAAAATGGAGATATTTAATCTAAATCATTTCATTTGTTCAGTCTCATTTGAAAATATGCCAAAAAAAATCAAATTGGATTCTGGAAAAAAAAACTAAACTCAAAAAATCTGCTTTCTTCTGTGCGCCTGAGTCTATATTGACTCAGTTATGACCAACAGTCACCTGACAAAAATTCAGGGATTTTTCAGCCGAAATGCAGGCGTTTACATAGAGCTGATAAGAGACCAGTATGGAAACAAATTAAATATGTAAGCTGTAAATGATCTGTAGTATGTAGAGTCACCACTTTTTTCCCCAGTATCAGCAACTGTTGTGGGCATTTGGAAACTCGTACATGATTCCAGATTTTAGAAACATTAATAATCAAAGAAATTCTACTTTAAAAAAATCAAAGAGATGTATATATGTTTTCTGACATAACTTTATACTGCATCAAAGACAACTTAGGGTTAACTTAGTAGTTAACTGGAGACAGTCACAGTTAGAAAACCCGCTGGTGAACACAGTGGAGCATTTAGCAGCTGAAGAGCCAAATATTTCCCTCAGAAGTTTTCTGCAGACACAGCTAGCTAAATGCTAAATAACTGCTGGATGTGTTAAAAAGCAGCAGGTTGCAAACACCATGCCGTCTTTGTAAGGTGGTAATTTTGACAGTGTTGTGTTTACAGGTTGCTGTGCTGCTACACTGATGCCAAAACAATCACACATTACAGATTTAAGTGTGCTGCTACACAATATGAACAACAGTTATATTAAAATTATCATCTATTAATCTTTTCATAAACTAAACAGGGCTTTCTTGAGGTACTGAAAATCATCTGTGATGTATCCACAAGTATTTCCCCAAAGATCTGGAGCTTCTGGTAACATTTTGACACAAAGCGCCTCCTCCTCAGAATAAGAAGCGGGATGCTACAACACCGATAAATATGTAAACCTGTCGTAAATCATCACAACAAAACACACCATAATAGATAAGCTGAGCCTCTGTTGGCTGATAAAATAGGTCCGGTTTGAGTCACACTGGGTACATGTCATTCCTTCTTCCTGTTTTTACAATATCCCAATAAAATAAAGTTTAAAATGGTTCACAAAAAGTGACACTATCAAAGCAAATCTCTAAGTTGTTTGGTGATCAATCCACATATAGGTCTATTACATCAAATATAATCAGATGTATAGATATTAATCCTCTGAATCCAAAGCAGTTTCTGGGTTTGTTTTTTTGCTCCTGTCACATTTTTACTTGCACACAGTTTGCAGTTAATTCGAAACGTGATTTTTTGTCAATTACTTAGTCAGCATTGGCTTCTTGGTTGCACCGAGGAGACTAGAATTTTTTGTTATCGAAGCTGGTTAATGCAAGCAGTCCATTTTTAGTTAGTTATTTTTATTCATTATTTTTATTTACTTCGAAGCTTGCAGAGTAAACTGACTGTAGAATAAAATTTTAGCTTAGACTTGGTGGTCATTCCCGCTGAAATTGAAGGATTAGTTAAAGGAGTGATGGAAAAGTGAAATTTTGACGATTCTTCCAGTTTTTACAGTCCCCTCTTGCTATGATAAACTGTGTAATTTAGGGTTAGGTCTGGTACAGTTCATATTACCTGTGACAAAATTGCATCTTAGGTCCGGTTTAAGGTTCTATCTACATGTTTCCATTTTCCCAAATCAGTTAATGTTACAACATTTCTTTTTGTTTTCTTGTTTTAGATCGAAACTCTTGGATGGAACACAGTTTCCTCTGTCTGCCCATGTGAAGCCTGTTGCCAGAAACCTTGGAGCGTTATTTGATTCAGAACCAAAATTTGTCCTGTCCTGCTTCCTTCAGTTAGGAACCATCTCCAGAATTCAACCAGTGCACTCACACTCTAACCTTCAAAACGTCACACTCTTATTTTCTCCAGGCTCGACTGCTGTAACTTGAGCACAAACCAAAGCTCGGCTCACTCCAGTTCCGATTCTCTGCCCTGGCTCCATGTTTGTTTCAGAATTGACTAATGATTTTACTGATCATTTTTAAAGGATGTCTGGCCCCAAGCTACAGAGAAAGGATTTAAGGTACTTAATTTTATAGACTTGCTGTTGTCTATTTATTGCTTTTAAAGGTTTTATTGCTTCTATTATTTTATTTGTATTTTACATTTTAACATCTGTGGTCATCTTGTTTATTATATGTGCTGTGTAAACACTGGTTATCAAAAAAGTTATTACTATGGCTGTTACTATTATGAAACCTACCTGTATGCGGTCGGGTACACCTGTGCTGTCCATACGACTGGCCACATTGACTGTGTTTCCCCAAATATCATATTGTGGCTTTCGTGCCCCAATAACCCCAGCTACCACCGGCCCAATGTTCAAACCTGTGAATCAAACGCAAGAAAACTGCATCAACAAAAGTTGCCGATCACTGTGTTTTTGTGAGAGACAAAGCACTAACTTTTCCGTACCTATCTTCATCTGGAAGTTGTTGAAGGAATGCTCGTTGATGTATTTCATCTGCTCTCTCAGTCTCATGGCATAGTCGGCTAGTGCAGTAATATGGGTACGGCCTTCTTTGTCGTAGGTGGAGTCGTTGAGACCGGAGGCCGCCATGTAGGTGGAACCAATGGTCTTGATCTTTTCTAGCTGCCTGTATTTCTCTTCACTGATGATCTGAGATGTGAAGAAAGAGCAGACGGTGATTATAGCTGGGCATTTTACAGTTTACGGTGCAAACTGAGCGATGAGCAAAATCTACACTGATCTTTACAAATCTGTCTGGATGAAGTTTACCTCATCAAAATCAGCAATGATCTCGTTGAGCAGCCGGAGACACTCCACGCCCTCGTTGTTGGCCTCCAGCTCCACGTAGAACTCAGAGAAATTGCTGATGGAGGCAAACATGACGGCCACACACTCACAAGACTGATAGTACAGCTCGTCGTTACGCCGCTCGCGAGCCAAGAAGTGAGCAGCAACGTCCTTCGGCAGGATGTTATGGAGGAGACGACGATTGTAGGCTTGCAGTTCCTCCATCTCCTCCTTCTCCTCTGTGGCCTGCAAGTGAAGATTATCTATTAGATGTAATCAGCTTTCATGAACGCATGGCCGATATTTTATCATAAGACAATAACAGGCCATGTGACTGTAAGGTGGTTCTATCATCTTGTTAACTGATGGATAAGTTTGAGGTGTTAATGTGGTCAGATGACGCCCCCAAGTGGCCATACCTGTAATTTCCACAGGAAGTCGAGGCGAGCAGTAGATTCAACCTGCTGGGCATGCAGGTACAGTGCCAGGACAAAGACTGTGAGGATCACTGGAGTCATGACCCTCAGGGACACTTTGGTCACAACAAATGGGCTTCAAAGAGATTGAAAACAATTCAGATTAAAAGGAGGCTGGTTTTTGTGGTCATTTTTTTTAAATAGAATTTTGAAGAAACAATGCATCAAACATCAAACAAGACAGAAACCAAGCAAATCAAGACAAAAAGATAGTAGGAAAAGATAACGAGAAAAAGGCTAATCTCTAAAACTGGGAAAAAGTTGATGATATGATAGAATACAAAGTAAAATGAATGCAGCCTTACCACTGGTTTGTAGTTTCATTGAAACTGGACCTAAAAATAGGAAAGAAAAAAATAATCTTCTGGTCAGTATAAATAAGGCAAATAATCAACGGTTATATGAATTTAAAGTTGTGAGGAAGCAACAAATATTTTCAACTAAGCTTCAGGCATTTCAATTTTAAATCAAAACCCAACCACAAGATAAAAGTAGACTGGTTTTAGGCTACATTTCAGGCTACTTATACGCTACGCAAAAAGCATATAAACATATACATAATTACGCATTTAAAGTTTAAAAAGTATGGTAACTCTACAGTGAAATTTCAATCTACTGTTGACCTATTTTTGGGTGTATATGCATATATGTCACTATTAAATATAAATACATAGTATGTATACATATATGTATATTTGTGCTTTCGCATAGAAATATCATAAAATAAGTGTCTGATTTCTCACTTTGTTGTGTTTTACTTTCAAATTAAAATGCATGAACTAATTTCACTTCACTATAAATAAAATCATGCAAATTCTAATACTTACCACTGAGCACTAGTTTCATTTAAATCACTATAAAGAGAGAAAACATTATTAGAACAAATAATAAAATATGCAAAATTGACATATATCTAAAATACAATTTGATTTTCACAGCTATATACGCTTACATTTCTGAATAAACAGAAACTATCCAAGTACAGCTGTATATTGTTATAAAGAAATACAATAGCACTCATGTAAGAATACAAATGTTTTTGAAAATAAATTATGTCATTTCACTATTGTCAGGGATAAATAAAGATTTTCTTCCTTGGTTAAAAAAAAAAAAAAAAAAGTTGAAATATTTCTTGACGTGTTTGAGTAATGTGATCAAAGACTAAGTAAACAAGATTAAGAATCAACAATTTGATACCAACTTTCAACTTCTAACACAAATATTACTAAAAGTACTGATGTTTATCATGCAAACATAGTAAAAACAGTACAAAAATGTTTTGTGCTCTCCTCATACTCTTGCACTTACATGGCATTGGAGGTGACAAAGAGGTCGGCGTTGTCGAATAGTGCTACTTGTGGCCACTCCATCAGCAGCAGGAAGGTGAGCTGGATGAGCAGCATGAGGGCCAGCTTCCCTATGCTGCTGATCTGCAGGAACACGGAGCAGGCCAGCAGCGTCAGCAGCACACTGTAGCTGAAATACTGGCACAAACAGGAGACAGCAGCGTCACAAAGACATACCATCAACAAAAGATCTTAAAGAAACCAAATGCAAATGTGACATTTTCCTTTTGAAGAGGTTCAACTAGTGGTGAAGGAAACATAAAATGTGAAGTGGTGGCACACACTCACCTCAGGAAAAGGGCAGGAGGGGCCTTGGCTAGGACAGGTCTCCAGACCCCCTTCAACAGACACATTCAAGCTGCGGATCAGACATGGCGTCACCAGGGCTGCAGAGGTGTTCAGCTTCTCAGCGACACATTCCGCCAAGCTCTTGGTGTCGCAGGCAAACTGTAGTGAAGCCAAGCGTACACAGAAGCATGTATTCAGAATGACTTTAAACGTGTGGTTTGTATGAATATCTGCCTCTTTGACCTTACCATATTAACAAAGGCAGAGATGAAGACGAGGATAATTGAGAATACTCCAACCAGGGTGCTGTTAGTGCGAGACTGGACAATCTTCTTTGAAACAGCCTGCATCGCAGCTGGAAAGAGCTGCAAGGACAAATGATGTGCATATTAAAAATAGACCAAACGCAGACAAGTAAGTGCAAAGCTGCTGTTGTTGTGTCTTGATGTGCTTCAGTACCTTGATGCAAGAGTATATGGCACAGATGAAGAGGATGTTGGCGAGTATGATGAAGATGCTGATGTAGATTCCCAGCATGACTGGGGTGCTGCAGAAAAAAACACAGTGCAATACAGTGAGTTAAAACATGACCAGAGCAAAAAATGTGGCCAGAAACTGAGTGAAGTTCAGAGGGTTAAGTCAATAACTTTATATCATGTAAAAATATTCCAGTAATCACAGTGACACAAATGAAAACACACAAGTGTAGGACTTTTCTCTGATGACTAGAACATGTAGAGGAGTTACAACAGATGTGTGTAAAGCCGGAGACCTACTTTTTGTCCTGTTTCTATCCATAAATAAATATTCATGAGCTGAGATTCAGCCTTGACTAATAATACTCATAATCAACAGTTTCTCTGTGACCATCAGAAGACATAAGCAGCATGACTTGTTGTCAGTCTCTGCAATTTCATTTCTGAGTGGGATCATGTAGCACTGATGACGCAGGTTGATTTCACCAAAACAGTCACTGAGTTTGTCATTAGTTCTTCTTTGTTAGTCACAAAGCAGGAGGAGCTACTTCAGCAGCCCTGAATCTGTAAGCTGGGTCTCCCAGCTGAGTGGAAAAGGTCAATGATTGCTTCCTTTGCTAAAACTCAAAGGTGTGCTAACTTAACTATGACTGCCAAGACACATTTCTACAAGAATCATCCCATCAAAGAGCTTAACTGCTTAAGTAACAGTTTATGATGCTGAGAAATGTTTTCATTAATTTATTTTTGGTATCTAGATCCTTTTTGAATGAATTCAGCAACTATGGCGCCATGTTTTTTTTTTCCGCATATTCAGTGATGAAAACTTTTGAATTTACTGGAGCTCTGATTTTGGCCCCTTTTCCAAAGTGATTGCAGCTGAAGCTGATGCCAAAATAACAATATACAACTTCTCAGAAATTAGGCTATTAAAACTTGTCGTTACTTTCACCTGTAAGATTACTACATTACCTGTGACTGACCAGTGTTTCTACATGTATGTTAAGTAATTTTAAGTAATTGAGAAGATAAATAATTATAAATCTGTGTGAATATGAAACGGATCAGAACTAAAAAGTATTACTTATAATTTTCAATTTGGTACAGACCAAATGATTCCATAATATCACCACTGCTTTATTAAAAAAGACTAAAAGATTGGAAGCAGCTTGTTGTCCTCATTCTTGTAGTCATTTTTTATGTCTGTACTCAAACGAAACAAAGTAAAGAGGTTGTTGCTGTAAAATTCCTATCTTAAAATGGTCTACAGCATTTGAATAGTTAATCTTTGTGCTTTCAAACGATATATCGAGTGTCAATTTTAATTCATAGTGTGGCCTTTAAAACATTATGTGGATGTGTGAAGTACTTACTGTGGAAAGACAACAATCTGTATGAAGGATATGAAGCAGAATACTAATAGAGTACAGGCAACATAGCCTCCGAAACGATCGTCCACCTTCTTGGAATACTGCAAAAGAAGAAACCAGACATGAGCAGCAGCTTCTTCCACAAATTAATAGCACAGATAATAATCAGGTGTCAGGTTTTGAACCTTTTTCTCCAGACTGGAGGTCTGAAAGGTGAGTAGAAACTTCTTAACGTGGTCTTTTCTTAGCTGGTCAATGCTGCGAGCGTCAATCGCTCGACCCAGAAATTCATCCACCTCGTCCTCCGGGTTCATGGCTTCCTGAACACCACGGCTGCAAGAAGAAGAGAAGACACAGACTGAGCAGGAGCAACGGGGTTAATGAAATCCACTAAAGCGTCAAGAGTCGATACTCACTTGTCTTTACTGGAGCTCTCATCAATCCCCTGAAGAGGAAACAGACCAGACAAAAAGAAGATGATTCACAGAGAAGCTGCAGCCCAACTATCTCACCATGAAGCAGTGTGTTGATGTCGAGTCTCACCATTTGTCTGAAGACTTTGGAGTCTTTGGTCCTTGAGAAGGTTCTGTCGGGGACCCAGCGTGGCATCAGCCCCTCGTTAGAGTTGGCTCTCGTCCGCTGCATCTTCGCCATCATCGCCTTCTCCTCCTTCTGCTCAGAGGGAACAACACGAAGGCTTGACCAACTGTTCTCAAGCAACACAACACACAGTGAACGGCACTGCAAGTGACTAAGGGGTCTTTTAAATTCTGGATTTTATTGCACCGAAGAAGGAAGTACACAGGCAGTTCAGGGTCTTCAATAGGAATTCATTCACAAATCTGTCAGTGAACATTATTACAAATAAGAGCATCCCTCCGATCTGTTATCTACTAATGTTCTCACATCATGTAGCTTTTTGTGTCCATCATCCAGACATCTACACATGGCAGTTACATGAAAGCTTGTGTTGACAATCGCAATAAAAAAATCTAAAATAAATGTCTTTCTGAGAAATTTTCAGAGCGGTTTCTTGTCTAAAAAACTTTCACATTCAGATCTGTCACCGAAACTGGACTTCCTAGATTGTCTTTCACTTATGTTTTTTTTTCCAGGCCAAATTTGGAAATCTTTAAATAATATTTGGATGAAGTGAAAACTGTCAAACCTAAACCTCTTATATTTGTACTGTGTGTGTGTGTGTTCATCCACTGACCCTTTTCTGGCTGCAGCCGAGGACGAGGAAAGTCTCGATGCTGTTCTCCTTCAGATATGCATTCCTCTCACCTCCAAAGCCTGGCTCCACCTCATAGTCCCCATTCAGATACTGTAATGTGGCTTTTGTGATGTGGATCCGCCTGGCAGGAAAAAAAAGACAAGAAAATGGGCCTGCAGGGTTATTTTTAATCACTTTCACTCATCTTTATTGATATATGGAAAGCAGGGTGATGGCAGATATACATAGCTCCAGGATTATTGTCTACCATAAGGAAGGGGATTACAGGAATGAATGAAGCAATGAAAAAATTGACAAAGCATGTTTTTTGATTGAAGACATTGTTTATGGGTGATTAAAGTAGCTCTCTGATCATTGATTAAACACCTCTCACATATTTAGAAATAACAATCAAATAAATAATCCCTTCCTGCCTTACAATAGCTTATATGTGGATCTACACTGTTGTTTGTATGTACCACAAAAAGATCTGAACAAAATGGCTGATGTCCATATTTAGTTTGACTTCTGTAACCTTTGCACTTCACACATCTTGAACTCTCTGGAGTAGACTGTCTTAAAGTTTTCCAAAGTAATATTAGAGAAAGCTTCCTTTAGCGCTTCACAGAGGTCGTCTTTAGGCTGTCTTGTGTTTTTTCTCCCTTACTACTTCTGTAATATTCAGGTCAGTGGAGACCAGTCGATCACTGTCTCTGTTTTATCAGATTTTTTTTTTCTCCAAATATGATTTCACTGCATTACCGATGCGCTTCAGATCATTGTCATGCTGCTAAATAAATCTGTTTCCAATCAGACGCTTCCCAGAAAAAAACAGCAGAAAGAAGGAAAACTTGTGTTGTAAGTCTCGATATGTAAAGTGCAACACAAAGTATTTGTCATTTTAGCATGTAAAAACAGTTTTTCCTAAATTATTTATGTTTTTAATACTGTGTATATATTTTCTGTGTATCCTGATTATATATTCTTACAAAGAGACTGCCTAATGCATAACTATGGTCATTATAACCTTGATTAAACGAACCCAATGGTGGTCAAAGACTTGTACTCAGTACTGCATATTTATTCATAAACGTGTTACATTACAATAGAAGAAATTCTCCCTACCACCCGTAAACAACCTGTATACTATGACAGTTTTTAATATACAGTTTTTAATATGTGTGTGAATCTGTTGTTTCTCTCACCCTGCTTTGCCTCCCGCCTCCATGTGGTTGGCAAGCGTGACATCGTTTGACCACACGTCAAACTGCCACTTCCTGAGTCCCAGCACGCCGCAGTGCACACGCCCACTGTGAATGCCGACGCGCATGTTAACGTTGACCCCGGTCACCTCGCGCACCAACCTGCAGACACACACAACGATCAGTTTGTCCTCTGCAGCAGGAGGAGCTTCAGAAACAAAACACCACTCACATGCGCGCTGTCTGCATGTAAACACTGTTGGCTACTCACGAGATGGCCTCTATCATGTCGACGCCCATCTCCACACAGCAGTGGGCGTGGTCAGCCCGGGGTTCGGGCAGCCCAGACACACAGTAGTAACAATCACCCAAAATTTTAATACGGAGACAGTGGTTCTCCTGAGAAAGAAGACACGAAAGCATTAAGACAAAAAACTTTCATCAGAGTCGGATGAGAAGATTGTTAGCATTCAGTTAGCTTAGCTTAAAGACTAGGGAAAAAAGAGAAACAGTTAGCCTTGCTCAATTCAAAGGTGAAAAAAAATCTGCCAACCAGCACCTCTCACGCTTGTTTTATGCTTGCCGCGTCCGCGAGGTCCGTGCGGCTCCGTGCGGAAAAATTACGTCATTTTCGCACCCACGCCCCCTCGAGCGGCCTTTCCGTGTGGAAAATTTATGCTCCGCGCACCTCGACATTTTCCAACGCGGAAAAACATGGCGGAGGGCCAGGACCTACTCGTAGCTGAAGTCTAGAAATACGTGCACAAACGATTCATCGCACAGAGATCACCGTGGTAACCGGGTTATGAAGTATTCATGGTGTGAAATTAAAACTAACGGCTGAAATGCTTTTATTCAGTAAAATGCCGTGTTGTAAGTGGCGTAAACAATAGCAAACTTCTTCTTCTCTAGTTTAGTACCAGAGTAGACCAGGTAGACGTGTTTGAGCTACACTGCCCCCTGCAGTTTGGAAGCAGACTTCTTCTTCACTAGTTTATTACTAGAGTAGACCAGGCAGACGTGTGTTTGCGATACACTGCCCCCTGCAGTTTGGGAGCAGACGCCGCACGGAGTATAAATGCACACATGTTCTCTCGCGTGGATTTCCGTGCAGCTGATTTCCGCGCGGCTCGTTTGTACGGAAAGTATATTCCAGCCTTTAAACGATTCCTCAAAATGTCCATCGATTCCTTCAGGAAACATGACACCATAGACGCAAAAGAAGAAGACCGTATCTGCTTACCGATGCCAGCTTGTCAAAACGGGCAAACAGTTCATTGAGCGTCATGACCAGCTCCTGAGCTGTGCACTGAGACGCCAGGCTGGTAAAACCCTCGATGTCTGCAAACAGAATACTGAGGACGATGTCAGGAAGAGGGAAAAAGAGAGAAGCAGAAAACACTATTAAATCCTCCATTAACACACCCATGAAGCAGCTTCAGTTTGGTTCGGTGTTAAAGTTTTAGCACTGATACACAACTACACTGCGGTGTTATAACGTTACACTACCATCTGCACAGATGACCTTGAGAGAGGCAAGAAGTTTGACCTTAAAGTCGGCTGAAGGAGATTTGCGCCAGCGTAGTGTGTGTGTGTGTGTGTGTGTGTGTGTAGGGACTGTGTGCACTGTGTTTGCTCAGTGCTGTAATTGAATGTGTGCTGAAGCTCTCCATCTTTGGGGATTATCTTATCTTGGCTGCTGGTGATTAAGTATTCCCTCACTAGTGTTAATTAGCCTCCACTCTGCCAAACCACTCTACCCTCCTCTGACTCTGAGCGCTTGTGTGTGTGCGTCTGTTGGTGTTTGTGTGTGCACCAGTGAGTGTTACTCATTCTCTGCGAGACTTTAGGGACATTTTTCCTTCAATTCAATTCACATCAAATTCAGTCTGTAGTTTTCCAGGACTATTCAAAACAACATAATATGCATTTTTTTTCGTTTTAATGTGCTACATTCTTCATAATTAAATCATATCATGCACTACAAGGGCATCTTACGCCGATATTACACCTAATATACAGAAAACAAAGATAATTTAGTAGTTCAAATCCTAATTCATGAGTAAATCATGAAATGAAGTGGTGTCCCAGCTGACCTGACATTGTCGTGTTTCTGGATATAGATCTTATGAAACATCATGTCTTCCTTCTTGGCATTGATGTCAGCCTTCATCTCCATGGCAACGTGCCTTGGCAACACTGAAAGCAACAGACGTTCCTGGAAAACACAAAAAAAGAGACAAAATGCAGATTGTGTCATTCACAATATTATTGTCTATGTGCAATATGTCACATATCTATGTGTGTGTTCACAATTTCATTTTTGGAAACATTTTGACCAACACTCATTTTTTTCCACTGACAAGTTCAGTAACAAGAATTAAGTCTAGTATGCTGCTCAAAATACTGGATATATAATACTAGATATATAATACTCGCTAGAGCTCCAAACGTGATTAATTTGTGACCCAAAGAATACAGTTTTTCTCCTGTTTGAGTAACATCTGCTCAAAAGTACAGTTGACAGTTCTTTCAGGATATTACTCTGCCTTTTTTTTGCAACTGAACACATATATTCTTTTGTAAGACTTGGAGCAAAACAGAAAATGTGGCAGCAGATGGACAGATGAACATGTGGGTTTTGATCTGCTGATGGGACTTATTGACAGCAACAAAAATATAAAATATATGTAAAACATAGCAGCCTTATCCTTAAAGGTTAGGAAAAAAGGAAAACTAATGGTAACTTTTGATGCTGCCTTCATTTCAACCCCAATGTGATCCTGGTTGGTGTCACTTCTTGTTCACGCAGCCTTTTAAAAGCCGTTTTGGAAACAACATTGAACACAATTGCATGGTCACCATGTCCAGACCTCTGATCCACCACCATGTCCCACTGTGTTCACGCACCTTTGTAGCCAAACGCAAAAGACAAGTCTCCAGCTGAGCCTGACAAAAACTTCAGTTTCGGTTATAGCCATTGTATAAAACAAGCAGTAAATGGCAGGTTTTCATGTTTAGCTCTCAGAATTGAAGAGCAATCAAGGAGTCATTTTTCAGCCTCTCCATTTTAAAGCAACATTATGCAACCACACAGAGAGAAGCCTATTGTAGAAAAGCAAAGATGAGAGATTCACCGATTCAGAGCCACTTCTGACAGCTCGAGTTTTACTGCTATGTCACGTGTGATGCCGCCCAAATGCATGCTGTCAATGTGAATGTCTGTTTACTGTCTTGTGCTCCTTTGTAGGAAATTATTCAACATCTCACATGTCTCCACAGTGTGTCTTTTAGTTTTTCAGCTTAAAAATGCTGCACATGGGGCTAATTTCACCATGACTGTATAATCTCTGGTTTTAGAGCTGTTCTAAACACGCGGTTTTGCTGTGAAAACCAGTGAGCTGTTCCTGCCCCCTTTAGGAAGAACATACTGTCTGCATCTGTGATTGACAGTTTGAGCTGGATGGCTATTGGTCAGTTAGGTTTTACATAACACCAGAGTTTAATTCTTACTGGCTTGTAAAGCTGGGAGGCTAGCTAATTCTGGGGAGGCTTGATGAATGCAGAAAGTCTTCCTATCTTTACAGGCTTTCATTTCCCTCCTCAAAGTCTATCACAATGATAAAACACAATAAAGATGGATTTTTACCATATGAGAAATTCCCAGCCCCTGGTGAACATATTGCAAGGAGTGATGAGGTCAAACTTCAGTTACTGCTGTGGTGAGTTTACACGTAAAGGAATAAACTTTAAAAAGCTGCTTAGGTATCGGCTGTAATATCTACAGTTTCTTCTTCATCACCATCACTGTAAAATTCAGTCATTAGGAGGTTGTGGGCCACGTACTCAGTTTTAGTGTCATGACAATCCCTGACCTCCATTAGATCACAATGAGGCGCACAGATTTTAAATTAGGAATCAAAGTAGAGCTGGAATCGGATTGGTGCTCGGTACTCAGGCAGTATTAACAGAGAACAAATGCCAAACTGACATAAATATAAAGCTTAGAAATGTGTGGATTGTATTATGTACGACCATCATATACAACATTTTCTTGTATTAACAACATCTTTTGTTCTTTTTGAAAGGACAATGTGCAGGTATAACATGCATTAAAGACTGTTTGTTGCCAGTGGCCTAAGAATCTCAGGATAGGCAGCAAAGAAGGAGGAAAATTGTAATATTTAGCTGCATGAATAAAAGTTGACTTGACCTAATGTTTGCAGGATAAGCCAATGTATTGTGAGTTAGGCTCAGTTTGTGTCCTGTTTTTTGACCATGAAGAAAACAAATTGCAGATAGGGCTGAACAATTGATCTATTTCAAACTGAAATTGAAAATTGAAACAAAACTTTCAGCAGCTGTTTATGCTTGTTCCTCAATGCACACTTCATAGCTCAGGCATGCACGCTGTCTCAACTAACATAAGCACAGTCTCATTATTTATTAGCCACATGTTGTACATTTTGTAGCATGTCTGATACAACATTTAAACTGTCGCATCAATGATTTTACAAATTGTGCTGTCCTCCTTGTGTGACAGTCATACATTTGATGACATCTCATCTGGAAATGCTCCATAACATGTTTTAAGTCTATTACACAGTTAATACTGAACTGAAAGCTGACTTTAAAAAATTGTAATACATATCAAATATTTCTCAGAAAAATCGCAATTAGAAATTTTCCCCCTAATGGTTCAGCCCTAATTTCTGAAGAGTGAAAATGAGTTGAAATCTTCTCCTGACATTTTTCCCACAGAAACCAACAGCCACAAACTACAGAGCGTTCAAATGGACAGTCTGAAAATACAAATTTCCAGGAAGAATTAATTCTAACTATATCTAAAAGTCTGCTGGGAGATTATGTTTGTACGAGACTGATAAACGGGATGAAGGATTAGCTGAACATGAAAACATACTTAGACAGTTTACACAAATGTGGGATTTATGTTGAAGCTTTAATGGAAGCAATTTCATGTTTCATTCTACAAGAGGAAAAGCTTCAAGAATGAGGACCCTCTCTTATCCTCTTAAAACAGGCGCTGGATAACAGAGTGTCGTACATACACATAGATAAATGTGCATGTGTTTACGCTTACCTGTTGCTGATTCTCCCTCTGCAGATGAAGTCTGGCCTGGATGTATCCTCTGGTCTCCTGGAAGGCTTGTCTCTGGGAAACTTCAGCGGGGTAGTGGGTACAGATGCCGATGATGTTGGTGCACAGGAAGATCAGGACATTAGCGCTCACCTGGACAGAGCAGAGGAGGGAGAACGAGGAGAGAAGAGTTAGACAAGAGGAAGGAAGAGGACTACTATTAAGCCACCATTTACTGCTAGTGAAGCTGTTGTTGCTTCCAGGTTAAAATGGTTTTACAAATCTGTACTGTAAATATTCAGGATTTTATCTTAAAAACAAGCCTAGCAGTGGTTGAAGTGACACAGATAGACAGAGATAAGCATCGAGGGCAACTCAGATGCTCACCTTTACCAGGAATTGTAACAAAAATGACATAAAACATTGAATGATGAGAGTCTGTATTGTTCTCTTGTTAGGGTTAACTTATGATGTGAATTATACTCTACTGTTTTACTGCCTTGTCATTTTTATTCTATATCCCTCTCAAGACATACTGTACTTGAGTTTAATGTGGGGTTTGTAATTCTAGAGATGGATAGTTACCATATTTAGATGTCCCAGAATGACTTTCCTTCTCGACCCCTTTACCCCTATCTTACGTCAACTTCACTTTTTCCCTTTCGCCCTGGACTGACGTGCACAGAACACTGTGGAAAAGTGAAGTTTGAAACAGTCCAATCCACCTTCGTTCCCCATTCACAGAGCCAGAGCTGTGTTTGAGACTTTTTTCACCCGACAGACAGAACAGACAGATAGCTGACTGAATCACACACTGTAGCTTCAACCAACTGAACCACCAGCACAAAACAATGTCCAAATTACACTATTTATAATAGTTAAAAACTGTTTAAAAAAAAATTTAAAAAAGAGGAAGTTTCAACTTTCTGATAACCCTTGAACTAATCACGTGTCGGTTTCAGGTTCATCTGAAAAAAAAATAAACCCAAGTGAAAAATCCGAATATTTCATCAAAATCACTTGTCAGGTTACGTCTCATTTAAAAATTTGCCAAAACTAGCCAGTTATTCTAAAAAAAATGGATAAAAAAATTCTACACTTGTAAAATAATCTGTGGTCAGTCCAAAATTGCGGTTGTAGATCATCAACAGACAAATTGAAGCTTAGCAAACCAAATTCAAGTCAAGACTGACAGTTTCCAGCAGACTTTAATCTGCGCATTAAGTCACAGAAACATTCAGATCCTGTTAGAGCCGACTCAGTCCAAAATGTTTCAGATTAGTCTGATAAAATGTTATCAGACTAATCTGTCAGCTTGCATGCAGTCTGTTTTAATGATGTTAAAACACGTTCAAAATGCTATCTATGCGATCAGATCGTCGTGACATTTGTAATTTAATCTTCAGACTACTCCAATATGTTACAAGAAAAGCAAAAAAACCTCTCAGCTGACTAAATGTGACTGAATGATCTGTCACTCTCACACTACAAATTAAAAAAAAATACATAAACTCAAAGTATGGGGAGAATAAGGAAAAAACAATTACTGATGTGTAACAGATTGTCAGGGTTTCACACATGGACATATGTCATTTTAAGAATCTTCACACCTCAATCAAAGGCTTTTATGTCACTTCATTTTTTACTTCAAGATGGAATTACTAATGTTTTTATTATAGACTAAAACTATCACAGATTATTTGTAATCTAGGAGAAAAAGCTGCGATATAAACTAAATGTACTTGGGCACAGTTCAACATTTATTTTCTGAAACTAACTCATTGTTGGTGCACAGTCTAAAGGTGCTATTACACCTCGTCTATAGATTAGACAACAGTGTATTCAGGAGATAAATTCAGTTAATGAAATTAAAACCACAAAAACACATTTGTGCCAATTTCTATTCACATTAAATATTAATACACTATTCAACACACCAGTGTAACATTGCTTTGTCATTTCTATATCCTTGTAATTCATCTATTTAACTCACAATATTCAGTAACCACATTTATAACTACATTTACTTGCAGTTATGAAGTGTTTATGGTTATTCTATAGGCGCAAATGCCTGAGACACACACACACACACACACACACACACACACACACACACACACACACACACACACACACACACACACACACACACACACACACGCACGCACGCACACACACACACACACACACACACACACACACACACACACACACACACTTCCTCTGACAGAAAATGATCCTGTATGTGGAACCATTTGTCTCTTTGCTCCTCATGGTCCACTCTCCACCAAATCATTTTTACAGCATGTCTGTGTGCTACTTTCTGTTGAGAAGCATCTGTGGTTTAATGTGCTGCTGCGATGGGATAACCCCACCCCCCCAGTGTCCAGAAAATGTCCCCAGCCACACTGTGGGAATCACTGTTGACCCAACATAGGGCCACTTCCTTAAAAGCAGTGCTCTTGTTTACAGCCTGAACGTGACACTCCTCACTCCGGAGGCCACATTTGGACACTAACAAAGGTAGAGAGTGCACCAGAAGGAAGCCCAGAGATGACACATCCTGTATCAAACACCAACAGGAGCAGAGGAAAAGGTTTCAGTTCTGTGAGTGACTGTAAGTCATACTTAAAACAGGGCAATTTTTGAACAAGTGAATCTCCTTTGATTGTTCCTACGTCTTTTGTTTCCTAAGTATTCATGAGTAATTCATGTACACTAAGCGGGTATGTAGCCAGAATGTATGACACACTGACATCTCCTGGGTAAAAATGGAAATACACAGAGGTAATGTTAGTATCATACTTCAGCTAACAATGTAAGTGTACAGTTCAAACTACAAAAAGACAAAACAATATAATACAAGAATAGAAAGGCTAGCTCTTACTATTTCTCAATTTCTTTATTCCACTTGATAAAACGCATGTTTTTTATTTTCTAAATGACACTATCCTTGAAGCTTTGGGAATACTGTTAATCTGATACACACGCCAATTAAGCATGCTGAATTGTGAACTGGACTGTGAAATCTACACTGTAATCTGCTTTGGTGTTTTGATCCAGTAATTGTCTTTTGGTGTAATACGGACAATAATACGCTACAGTTTACCTTGTTCAAGGCTTTTATGAAGACACACAATAGAAATCTACATATTTCATCACAATCAGACATTTACTATGATCATCCATGGATTTATTAAGCTGTTGGACATAAGTCAAATATTCTGACTTTAACAACTGTGTAATCATTGTCCTGTTAAGTTATCATTCTAAAAGGATTGCTGTCACTTTTGTACCACGATAGGTGCAAAATTCACTTAATGATGGAGCTTGATAGAGTAAAGTTAAGCAACACAGTTAAATTCATGCACAGAAACTTGTCTTAGCTTGAGCTTTACTTGCTTTGTTGACTGAAAGCTATCAACTGATTGGATTTATTGACCAATAATGTGCAGTCATTCCAGTTAACATGATCTATATTTAATTGAGTAAAATGAAGGTTTTAGGTTTCACTAGCTGTTTTCAAATTCTTCCCTTAAATACCTCTTTCAGTCTACTGTGTTTACAGCTGATATATTTCTTGAATAACACATTAAATAAATCCTCCTAATGTACCTCCAGCACTTTGCAGAAATAATTGTTTTGGTTTTGGTAGTGAAATACGGATTAATCAGCCCAAATAAACACCATTTTGAGATGACTGGCTGGTTAAGAGGGGCTACGCTGGTTTGGCTGTTCTTCATGATACATACTAGCTAAGATAAATCTGTAAATAGCAGGTGAGCTAAATGTGTTGAGGTTAATATGACAGGATGCCAAAATGCTGGATGTCAATATGCTCACGAGACCAGACCTGTCCACTGATAAATGGTAAGTGCACGAAAACTTCTTTTTTCTTTGATTATAAGAGTTTTACAAAGTTTCGTTTTTTTAAATGCCTGTACATCTTAAGTTGAAAATAGGTCAACTGCAGACAGTGCAGATGCACATGAGGAAACAGATATAATACAGATGATTTTAAATTCAGCAAATCATTAGTATTATTATTAAACTGCTGACCTTTAACAGTTTCATAAAGTGATGACCGCAGTCGCAGGAACACAACTATAGAAGACACTAACTGCATACATCACTCATGTTTTGTTGCTCAGTATCCTCTTGTGCGTAATTCTAAATATTCATTATCTGTAAGATACGTTTCCTGCAAAAATTCAACAAGGATATTTTTTATGGCACACCCTTAATATTTTATGATATTACATCTAAATCTACAAGGCATAGTTTTGGAGCATGACTGTAAAACTTCTACCATTCTACCAATAAGTGGAACTTAAAGAAGGAGAAACATTACAATTCCTAGGGGTGGACCAAAGAAAAGTTAACCCAGCTTGGCAAAGTGCACTTCTGTTGGGCCGACATAAATAGTTTCTCCTGCTTTGTCCAGAATCATGCATCTTGGTTTGGTTTGGCATAATGCAGGTCACTTTTTGGCTACTCAGGTACTTTTTACTTATAAGACCTGTTTTGTTACCCTCAGAAATTCATCACGGCTGATGCTCGAGTGTTTTGATCACTGTGCTCCCTTTACTTTTTGAAATTTTACTGGAAATGTGTTTCATAGTGGTTTGTTTGTTATATTTCAGATTACCAAATCCAGTTTAGAAATGATCTCAGCAAATGGCAGGTCTGTGCATATCTTTAAACAATCTTCTATTGCATTTTGTGTCTGGTCCTTTATTGAGTTGCTACAACTTTTTTTCAATTTCAACCAGTCTCAATGCTAATATTATGTGCACCAAAGACCAAAGATAAGGAGAGATGACAAATTTAGCATACTTGCTAAAAAAGGTACAATCTTGAAATCAGCCAAGATTAGAACCTTTTTTTACTAATACTGATCAAAAGAAACATGTTCAAGAAGAATTTGCATGTAAATAAAAGCATGAATAGATGAAAATGTACACCGCAGTTGCAAAAGAACAGCAGGAGAGATTAAAGGTGACCTGAGGTGACAGAGTATACAGAGTAACACAGACATGAGAATAGAAACAGATGGGTAATGGGAAGATGAGTTTGAAAAGAAAGTAAACAAAGGGTGGGGTAAAAAAAAAAAAAAAAGAACAGCAGCATAATGGACAACACAGATAAAATGAAAGAATGACAGATGTTGAGGATAGGAAGGAAATAGATGGTAAGAACAGAAGCAGGATGAGGAAGGAAAAAGGCATTGTTAGGATGACAAGAGGGTGCAAGTGAGTGACTGAGAGAGAGAGAGCAGATATGGGCCACAGTGACATTAGGCAGATGGCTCAGAGCGCTCAGCTCTGTTTACATTACTCTCACTGTTCAAGCAAAAAACAGCCATGAGACAAAAGTGAAACCAGCAGCAGGTTGTGTGTTTGCAGGTGAATGTCTGCTGTCAGTCTGTGTATGTGTATAATCAAGACTCTTGTGTGTGGATTTGGGTTTTCTGTCCATGCACGATGAGCTGCAGCCACTGTAAGCACATTTCGGTGGAGATTCACCCACCGTTCACATCACACTCCATGTGTCTGAGCTCACAGCCTCAAACTAATTGCTTGCTTTTCTCAAGAGGGCACGGGCTAGTGGGTTTACACAGCACACAGTAAGGTCCTGTGTTTATGCAACAGCACTCCACCTCTTTAGCAGCTCTGCTTGGCAGCATTTACCTGCTACCTGTACACGCTGCCACGCTCCCAGAGCAAGACCACAGCACCTGCTCATGTCCTCTGGGTTCAACAACACACTCATTTATCTGAACTCATCCCTTATCCTGTCAGCCTTTCTTTTGCTGCTTTGGCGCCACATCATCACAACCTTACCACTGTGATGTAGGATTCATGACTGAGTTACCAATACGATTACAGTATGCTAAAAAGGTTATGTTCGGTTTGTAAAGACAAATATAAACCAGGAATGGAACGTCATGTCACTGGAACCACACATAGTTTTTTGCCATAAAAGCAGTTGTCGTTTTCGCGGGGTGATATGATGGAATCATCCAGCCAGCCGGGCAGTCTGTGGAGAGGACTTCGGCCTAATCCCTGGATATCAAAATGGCATTATGTAAGAGCTGCTCTGATCTAGAGAGGACAGGCAAAACAGCAGCAATACTGGCTATTCTGCAGCATAGATTAAAATGCATTTTGTCACAGAAAGCCCCCAACAGCTTAGAGAGGATATGCCGGTTTAATCAATAAATGATCAACATGGCTCTTCAGATGCACTGCTGAATCAATAACCAGCTCTGGGTAGGATAAGTATGGCTCTGCACACATGAAACACCTCCACGACAAAGTGAAAATAAAGAGAAACAAACCTTTATCAATGAAAATTTTACACCTATGGCGCTTTGTCAGTCATGATATTTATAGTCACATTTCTGACAAAAATATTTTGTAATCATTCTACACTCCGCTTTTAAAATTCTTGTAGGGATCCTAAAGTTTCCATAAATGTGAAATACGTAACATGACTTTTATGGATAAAATGATGCACAAAAATGACCAGTGGATAAAGTGTGCAGCTGTAAAAATCACAGAGTATTAAATCTGACCATTTCCTCTTATAACTTCAAGAAAGCTGCTCCATACGGTGTGAAATCAGATTATTTTGGAGTTACTTCAGGGGGGAATTCAAGTGGACAAATGGAAGTTAAGGGGTTTAATTATTTTCACATAATTATTTCAGTTATGAGAAAGTAATAACTCTTGTCCATAACATCATGATCATGAGACAGTGAGTCATAAATGCATTCCAACAGCAGTCTCACAGCAAGGGATTTAAAAAGTCCTTAAGATTCATCCTCTGGGGACCACAAATGTCTGTAAATGTCACAGAAATCCATTCATCCACACAGCGAGCATACGTTAAAATAGAACTCACACTCAAGAACATAAAAAATTTAACTGGTACATTTGTGTCTTTACTAGTGCAGTATGTAAAGATGCTTCCCATCATTGGTAATGCTTTTGCAGCAACACTACACCTTTCCCCCACATCCAAATGCTCATCACCACTCCACATCTAATGAAAACCTTCTGAAGCTACCGTCTGTAAGCTGGGCGAGCAGGCGAGAACGAGAGGGGGGCTAATGGAATATTCAGAAAATGTATTTATAATTTTTCTCATCCTTTATGATGGATTCAGCACAGCAGCCATTTACTAGAGCAGGAAGTGCGTGGTCGTGACAGCGAGTCTATAAACATTGACTTTTAAGGCCATCAGGTCCCTTTTCCGACTGGAAAAGAGTGTTCTTTACACAGAGAGACCAATGTGGGAGAATGTGGACAAATGAGATGCTAAACAGTATCCTATGATACAAAAATAAATGTACAGTATCAGAATGTCATTATTTAAAGCAGCTATAATCAATAGTTTTACATTAACAATGGACAATTTGTAGTGACAAACCCATCACAATTATCACCTGACTCTGCTGCTTTCCTCAGCTCTTCAGAGCTTTAAAGTGTCTTTTAGGTCATAGTTTTGGTTTTCCTGCCTGCAAATGTCACTCTCACTGCAGCTGCCTGCTGCAGTTTTTAACAAAAATGCTCTAAAATGAAACAGGACACAAAGTTAATGGCTGGTTCGTGACCATAGTGGAGTGTTCACCAGTTAAAGAGCTGGATATTTCCCTCGGGAGTTGGTAGAGATCAAACGCAAAGCTACATTAGAGTGACTATTGGATGTACATTTGCCAAATGTCCGAATGATGTATGTATTAGCGCCTCAACAATATTGGATTTTAGGAGACACAGAGTTTTAGAACATAAAAATTCTGCTATTGAAATATCAGCTGCCCTCAAAATTACACCAAGCATCTTCTTCTGCATGTTCTGTACAAAGAAAAACGTTTTCATGTCAACCGATACACAAGCTGAGCTCTAGCAGGTACAGTTAAACATGCAACTGTTTGTTTTCAGGTTTCCAATGCAACCATAACTACAATTACACTAAATGATTCAAAGCAAAGACAAACAGTACGACATGACTGATAGCTGGCGCTCACAAACCAGTTTCATTTCAAACCGCACAACCTCAAAGTAAACTACAGTTTCAAAATATTACAGTGTCTGTCTTCTTTCATCTCAGCATGTTGACACGGCACAGCGGTGGGTGACCTTCTCCCTCCTTTAATCCTCCATCCTGCTCTCCATCCCACTTAACAATACTCAGCCAACACCCAACACTGACCACAAGAAGGTGTGAGCGTGTGAGCGTACAAACTACAAGGTCATGAAAGACCATGGAAAGTGATGTCAGGTGACACAAAGCACTGAGATGAAATGCTGAACCTGAGCACTGGAAGGAGGATGTGCAATTTACAGTTTAAACCTCTTTAATTCAGCTATAAGCATGAACATATCAATCAGATACATTTTCTTTTCACACATGCTTCGTCTGTTTAAACTAATCACTCAGCCAGTCAGTGTAGAAACACGATTTTGCTATACTGTGTATGTAGGTATTATGTACACTCTCCTGACTTAATATTCTCGTTAAAAGAGCTCATCTTGACACCAGCAGTCACTACAGGCTTCTTGTGCGTGGAAGACAGTGATGTGATGATGAGGATTTTATAAATATCTTGATGTTGTCGAAGCATCTCTCCCTCTCTTTTTTTTTCTCTGCGAGAGCTTCTTTCTCAATCTTGTGAAAGGTTCTGCTTAGTGTTGGCCCGAAACTCACACCCACGGAGACTGTGAATTATCGGAGATGGCAGCACAGCTTTCACTTAGCAACTATCACCCACATTCCTCAGCCTCCCTCCAAAGACCCGCAGTCCCCCACCCAGGTTCAGGGAGGGGGAGATGGCGGGTGTATTGGTGGGCTGATGACTTTGTTTTACAGGCTCAATGCATGAACATAGCAGAGAGAGAACATGCTGTATTCTTAGGATGCTGTCACTGTTTCCACCAACAATTGTTTATCAATAGATCTGATTGTTTTGCTACATCATCGTGTTGGTAAATGTATAAAATACAGTAGAACCTGACCAATGTATTGTTGTGCCGCGCAACATACTGGTGCTGGCATATTTTTACCTGATATGAGCTAATATATCATGCCATCACATAGTTTGTCCACCAAAACAGCTCCGACTCCATTGTTTACAATGACGCAGTCTGCAGCACATGGAGAAGAGTACGTATGTAGTAAGTGAGCAGATGGTGGCGAGGAAAAGAGCTTTGACTTCACAGTAAGTTACTCACTAGTTTGTTAAGTTTATGAATAATGACTATGATTTTCCTTCATCTATGCAACATATTTATATTTGCCAATGTTTCGATATCACAATTTCTTATTCCCTAAAATCGCTATTGTTCCCAAAAATCCAAACGGTCCAAGTAACAGCATCATTAAATCAGTAGATGCTACACTTACAGTACACTTATCCAACCTTGTGGCTCTTGCATGGCACAAACTGTACAGAACTTACATTATCAGTGGAATATTTACCATCACAATTCATAGTATTTTTTAAAATATTGGTTCTTTCACAAAAACATCTGCAGACAAAGCAGACTTATGTCTTAGCAGGTAGCTGTTGATCTGGACAGATGATATTGCAATTTTATTGGCTATACCTAACTAGTTAAGCTAATTTCACGAGTTAGTACAAAACGGTGTGTCTCGCTGATTTTTGTGTTTCCATGAAAATCGTTTCAAAACAAGAACCCAGCTAAATGGCCTTAAATAAGCACTTGATGACTTCATCGCTTAGACTGTAAATAAAGGATGGATAAAGCTACTGTGGTGCCATCCACTGGTTTGTGGTCTCCTGTTCAGATGGTTTTGAAGTTTGGAATTGGTCATCAGTTGTTCTTCTGAAGCTGGACTTAACAAGTCTGACTGACATTTTAGTCATTTGTCAATTACAATGTAAACCTGCCTCATAATACTTTCATGTCTATTTTTGTCTAAATGGGACCACAACTTACAAAAGGAACAGCATGCTGTTTCGAACAAGGGGTAAAACTAGTGATTGAAACAATAAAGTCACTAGAAAAACATTTAGTGAGGAAACAAATCAAGTATGAAGTAGGACTGTTTTCTCATGGACTTCTTTTTTCAACTAGAGGAGTCAACCAATGCAGGCCTTTAGAAAGAATGTAGGTTTAAGACAGTTCAGCTTTGACTTCATTTTTCACACTTAGAGGTTAAATCCATCTTTATATACAGTTTATGCTTCACATATGAAATTGTGATAAAACATTTAGGCTACTGTTTGCCTGAACTCCATCTAAAGTCAGACTCCACACGGAGTAATGTAGTTAATAATCTGCCACCTCCTGGCCTTTTGAAATAACACTGGATCACCACTTTTGATACTGAGCTAGTTCATCAGACATGCTAATAACTGCAGACACTTTAGTGAACAAACACACTAAATTAATTCCTGACACTTGCTCATGTTTCTGATTTTGAAAAGGCAAAAACTGACATCCTCAAAAAAAAAAAAAGTAATGCTATATATCATTGCAATGTACTCCGCATCACCGTGAGAAAAAACTGTTGACTATTCATTGCTGCAACTCTAAAATTGGACAATTGTGCTTCGTGGTCAAGTTAATCAACTAATCCTTTCAACACTGCTCAGCTTCAAATAGCTCGGAGCTGTCATGCACTTCGGAGGTTATTTAAAGATACAGAGAATATTTGAAAGTCGGCATGGAAAAATAATTTAGCCGGACAGCACTGTTCAGAAAACTATGTTGAGGACAAGTTGCTGAATTTAAAAGACCTTTTCCCAGAGGGAGCAAGGACTGATGGGATATTGTTGTTGAAATGGGGCCAGCGAGAGTGCAAGTCAGAGCTCATCGGCCTTTGAGGAGCATCTGGAACTCCTTAGAACATCTGTGTTAGATCAGGCTCTGTAAAACACACTCTAGCATCCCAAACACAATGACAGCGCTTTACTCGTGACAAAACATAAGAGTCTCTCCCGTAGGTTGGCTCTTATCTTTCCTTTAGAGCGTTGGTTATTTATTTCCATATTCTTTCATTACATTTATCATTCCTGCCTCCCCCCCCTGCTCTGACTCGCGTTCACTGTCACTTTCAGCCTTTGTGAAAGAGTCTGTGTACGTGTGTGGTGCCAGGCAGCTGCTGGGTTTGTGTACTCAGCCTGAGCCTCGTGTCTACACACAGCTCGCACTGCCCTTATCTGAAATGACCAGAACCACATCAACAGATAAATAGTCAAGCCCCGCCTGCTCGCTCTTGCCCTCACTCAGCCGGGTGGTCTATACGCCGTCTGTCCAAGCAGAGCGTCAACCGACCGAGGCGCACAACAAGCAGACATTACTTCACGTAAAACAGCTTTTAAATGGCAGAAAACAAAAAGACACATTTTGGAGCACAACTACTTTTATGGTCCTGTCATTTCTGTCACTTTTCAGATTCAGTATATTTGTGATGAACAGCAGAGCAGAGGATCTCAGGAAATCACTTTCTAGGACATTTCCAGGACAGCATCAATCACACTGTTTAAGGATATTCGTACTTTCCAAATTCTGTCATCAACGCAACTGACATGAAGCAGCGTGGCTTAAAAAGTGCACTGGTTCATCATTACCTTGGAGTTCACTTTATAATCCAAATGAAACTTATTATACTTCTTATTACGGTTGTAAATAAAATTGCTCTATGCAGCTCTAAACAGTGTGGTTTTTAAAATGTGAATGCAGACAGTTTGTGGATTCTTTACCTGCACAATTACCAGCTGTGAAATTATAAAGAACCAGGGGTTAACTTGGGATTTATGATTTCATAATTGTCATGGGTGTATATGCGACAGTGACAGGCAAAATTTTTCCACATTCAGGCAGGCCTACATGTCATAATTGAAAAACTATTTAAAGGTGTTAAAGAGCAGGCCTATGAATGATACGACTGACAGACTGTACATAATCTATAAAAAGGTTTGACAACATCTTCTGAGTATGGCAGCAAGCAAAACAACCAGATGACAATAAAACTTTTCAAACGCACTCTCCTGTGTGTGACTAATAAATATAGGAATGGTGGTGTTATGCTGCCACTACAGGAGGAGAGAATATTAATAAAGACTGAGTCAATATGTATGGGGCATTTTTTTAGTACTTGTAATATGGTATAAAAATACACAAAGACATTAATGATGGTGTAGATAGGAAACGATCACCTAGCCATGCTGTAATTTCAGTTGCTCTGATATTCTGCTCAGACCAACTGGCTAAACAGTTTACCTTCAACTTGAGCTTGCCAGCTATCTTAATGTGACAGTTAGCCAGCTTATCTCAAGTAGGCCTACGCCTTGTTAAACAGCATAGTAAAAATCAACCCATATGTTGTTAAAGCAGAATATCACAGCAACTTACATTCAGTCTTGACACAAATTAGGTCTTTGGGAGAGTCTCTGACCTTTTTCTCAGCCTATCTTGCCATCCATCTATCCACGGCTTCTATGCTGTCTGACTGACAAAAGAAGGGGCTGATTTGCAAGGTGGCTTTTGAAAAATGTATTGAAAGCATGCAGAGAAACCCAGTGAAGCATCAGAAATTGTCAAATTGGTACATTTCACATACTCTCGCAGCTACAAATAGTCTAGAAATAGTATACCTAATGGCACAAGTGACAATGTATTTTAGTAACTGTTTGAATAGGAGGACTGAGAATTATAAAAATATATACACTCTTGAAAACAGATGTACTGGGGTTGAGCATCCTCACATGACACTAAAGATTCAGCTGTCTTGTGCTGTGTCCAGAATCACCTCATTTAGACATTAACCATCCCCTGTAACAAAACTTTTTAATGAGCAGCAAAATCTGGAAACGTTGCTTTGCGTTGTGGGGACGTTCATAAAGAGTTGTGCTCTTTCCATCATGGAAACTTTTAAAGGCATAAATGTCAGACACAGATTGTGCACTTTACAGTAAATAAAGAGTGATTTCAGACACAACTTTAGTCTAACATTTCATTTAATGTAGCCACAGATATAATTTACGCAGACATTTCTTCCAGCAGCAGACCATAAAACATTTGGTCATCTAATAGATGCGGTTTACTGTAGACTCCATTAGAAGCTGGGGTCTTGGGATTGTGCAGGAAGTGTTTTTGCATTTGTGTATCTAAGTAAAAAATATGAGCATAAATAAATGTGATGCATAAAATAAATCACAAAAGATCATAAATGGATGTCTGATTCTGTTTCTGTGTTCTTTTAAAACGGGAAATGTGGCAATTGTTTCTGCTCCCCAAAGTGGAATTTATTTGGAAAGACAGTCCCAATTTATTTTACTGCATTTAAAAACAAAAGCTAAAACACTCTGCCGTGCCAATTCCATTCCCCTGACACCACCAGGAGTGATGGAACTAATTTTTAACAACATTGAAGTATCACTGATGACACACCGATTTCTATTAATAATTCTGTCCATTTGGTTTTGTGCATTTTCATTTTAAACGTCTTGTTTAACAGACTGAAACCGCATTACATAAATGATGTACAGCCAAGTCACAAACTATTGTAAAACCAGTTATCCTGATCATACCGACCGGGCTGAAACTCCTTATTCCTCAGCCATGTTTCTGTAAACATGGACAGGGACAAGCTGGGGGTCTACACGCTGAAAAACTACACACCACGCACATTGCTGTTGGCAACCAGGCAGGTGTGACTTCTGTGGAGAGAGTGTGACTATTAAAGCGTTCTGGCACCGGAGTTGCAAAAGTGTTTTTATTTAAATGACAACAAAACCTGCATGAAACGGGAAGCTTGAGGAAACCGAAACCCTTTTCTGCAATATTATTAGGCTTTTTCTGGAATGCACAGGACCCCCTGCAAGGATGCTGGGGCTTTGCGTGCGGCGGACAAGCTGAGGGAAAACTGCTGTGATCAAACAAGAAGTCTCTTTGAGAAGTTATGTCAGCAACGTGAAAGAGTTTTAATTACCAAAAAAAGCTAATTATCTCCTCCAAGAAATGAAATAACAGAACCATACGAGGTTAACTACTCAAGCCAGTGAGTTTTCTTTAAAAACTGTGCATCTTTGAGGCCTAAAACACATCCTGCACTGTTTCTACAAAGATGCACAGTCATAGCGAGCTGACCACAGATAAGCTTCTCTGAACCAGACAACTGGCAAACAACATCCTGTGCATCCCTCCCTCACGACTCCCCTCCACCACCACTCACATGACCTCTTCCCTGTCATCGCCGCCTTTAATTGTGGACTGCCTCATTTTGACAGCAGGGGGGAGGAAAACAACGCACAAATCTATCCGAGCAGCCAAACAGCGTGTCTAGAAAGCTCAGACCGCTCCAACACCCACCCCTCAAGCTTTCTGATTCTCAGAAGGAGACGTGAACGGCAGAAATCAATTTTGACCTGATTTCAAAATATTATTTTTTATTTTTTTTCCTTCTTTACTTGAGGCAACGGTTACCAAACTCGGTCTTGGCTGCTTGAGTCGTAGTTGTTTCCATGGCAACCGCTGGACCAACTCAACACAAGCACTGAGGGAGACACTTAGCAATGCTGTTTATTCCCCATCAGTCTCAGAAGTGATGCTAAACTGATCACTCCTTTCCCAGCGCCCTTATTGGTCCACAGATTGGCTGATTGGTAGTGTATGTGTGTGTCTGGGTGTGTGTGTAACCACGTAAATCTCATACAAATACAGGCAATTACAAAACAAGTGGAGAGCATTAACATAGAGAAAGATCACATTTTAGTGGATCAGCGCAGATTGTGACATGCTGCAACCCATGTGGATCTTTTGAGGAAAGCTGTGGTGTGTTTTCATGTGTGTGTGTGTGTGAGTGTTTGTGTGTGTGTGTGGGATCCCATCAGTCAGCACCCATCCGAGTCGTGAGCGCAGTGTACATGTGACAGGTATCCTCGTTAAAATGCTGCTGCCGAGTTAAACACACAAATTATTTATCAAGGAGGCTGTGAAAGGACTGCGTGGGGAGAATATCAGATTCTCCTCCCATCGTACCACCTCACTGTTTCTTCCTTCCCTCATACAAGGTGCCGTACTCTATAGCTGCGGCTTTGCACCGGTGATCATCACAGGCTGACACTTCCTCCACTGAGATCCAAGGCTCCCATCTTGATGTATGATGCACACAGGGTTACTCCCGTACTGCGAGCTGCTGCGAAACTGCGAACAGCTGATAGAATCGATTCGGTGTGAGATTTGCTCTGATTAAAATGCATCTATTCTCTATGTAATATCCTGGAAATTTACAAATTGAGTAAACAGTCATTTGGAAAGTCTGACGTGGGCTTGCGTATATACTAAAGGCCTGACTACATAAGCAGCACATTTTTTATTTAAACTGTATTCACTAATCTTATCTAATGAATACAAAGCACACTTTAAAGCAGGAGTCTGACCAGGAGAGCAGGGAAACATACAGACTGTCCTCTGACTCAGGGGCCACATTGTCCACATAGAGGCCTAATTTGCCCTCCGTGCTGTTTATTTGGCTTTTCATGTCTTAACCCACCACCTTTGCTGTGGCCAAAGCTCAAAGATAAATTAGGTTATGCTTCGTTTAGCACACAACAGTAAAAGATAACGACCGGCTTGAGCTATCTGTGAATATTCAGCGCTAGCAGCCTCTACCCTTGTGTGCATTTGTGTGTTTCAGGGTATGTGAAAGTGCAGGCCCATGTGTGTCCAGAGAAAAGGGGGATAGAGTGACCTGCCTGTTGCTCTGACGCAGGCTCTGATAAGACCGTTCCATGTGACGCAACAGTTAGCAGAAGTGCCAAGGGCCAGGTATTTTTAGGAAACCGTTTTTGACCTCTCACAGCACTTGTGTCAACAACATCCACACAACAATGCAAGCCATTGTCAGGGGCCATAAAGCAAATAACTCTGGGGTGAAGAATGTGCATCTGTGAGACATTTTTGTAAAAAATCCCAAATATTCATTAGCAAGCAAATTACCAATGTTCAGTGTGCAAAATAAAGTTTACATAACGTGCTTTGGGAGCATTTTTCTAATTTAATCCCATACAGAAGAACGTACAGTACATGTCAGTATGCACACTGAAATGGACACCCACACATGCAGGCAGGGCCATTGTTTTGTGATGTTACTTCCCAAAGAAAAACAAACAGCAGCAAAACTGACAAACATTCAATAGAGACGAGAAGGGAAGGCGTCAACCATAACAAAGCATAAGATGGTGTGTGTGTGTGTGTGTGTGTGTGTGTGTGTGTGTGTGTGTGTGTGTGTGCTGGACGGGTGGGACGGGTGCATGCACATGTGCACGCACTGTACAGTCACGGCTAATTGATTTCAGCTGAGGAGTCTGAGGATTACAGACACGGTGACAAGAAAATGTGAGGAGCAACAGCAGAGTGAAGCTCACACATAACAGGACGTTTCCATTACAAAGCAGTGTTTGTCAGTGGTAGTTTTAAAAAGGTGAGTATCTTCATCTGCAGTGTAAACGTGTACAATAAGATACTCAAAGTGAATCTGAGAAAACAGGCCCTTTATTCTACTGTAAGCAGCTGTAACAGCACACGCACCACCCAACGCCAAGAGCAATACAGCTCAGGAAACAACCAGATGGCCTGCATGTGTTTTGAAAGATTTGATGGGATTAACAGCTATAAATTTCACAAGTCAAACATGAAATAGTCCACATATAGCGACCAGACACCGTCAAGATGTCTGCAAGAGCCTCAGCTGGTCTTACATGACAGATTCTGTTAGCAACAAGAAACACAGGCGATCCTGAAAACACAGGCAAACATGAGAGGTGATCTCATTCATAATTTTGTAACACTACATCCATGGTTGTATTATATCATATTCTGCTTAGTAAATCATGATAATGCTAGATGAAATAGGCTACTATCTGTTTTTCAAAGTCTATTTTTGTGGATGTCCTGAATTAAGTTGGTCGATAAACTGTAAATCATCAACAACACAAGTTTGTATTTTATCTTAAGCAGGGCAGTTTGCCTGTCAAAATGTACATAAATTATATAAATATATGTACCCAGTTTTTATTGGAATGTATCTGTAGATTATATAAACTAAATGCTAAGTTATAAAATAATTAGAAAGTTAATAGTGGCATAAAACACTTAAACATTTAAATTAGTACTATAAAGGCTTATCATCTTTAAAGCCAAAAAAAACTTGATTATAGATCGTACCATATTGTCCTCAAGAAAAAATTTTGCATTAAATTTAAAGTTTGTAAATAAACATCATTGAGAGTAAAAGTTCACTTAATTTGCATTATTGGGGCTGTGGCTAGCAAGATCTAAATCGCTCAGGTTAAATTACCAAAATATGTAAACATGTAGGATGTTTACTGGAGTAAAACTGTTTTTGTGGCCTTTAATGTTGTTGCCTTGTCACAGTGTTGACATCCATATGTTGTGATCATGACAATGACCCATGACCCCTGAATTACTGTCCATGCAAGATCATACTGAACAAGCTGCATGCAAATTTTCATTCATTTTCTGAATTTATGGCGATCTGTGAATGATCCTCACATCTCAGGCATTTACTTTCCTGATGTGTACGTGGTAGGAGTCTCAAATAAAAAGGAAAATACTGGATTTTAAGGAAAAGCCGTTTATAAATCATCCATAGGTGGCTACAAAGTTGTAACTTATAACGTATAAATGTTCTTTATAAAATGCTGCTATCACTGCTGCTGCTAACCCCTTACAGTGGGTGCCATGCATGGTTTACTTCGTAGCTGATACTCCTAATTTCTATAATTTCACAGCCTATTCAGCACATAATTTACAGGCAGTTCATGAAACTTCAGTCTACAACAAAATTGCATGGTTGGAGATTAATCAGAATCTCACACTTTTTCTGAAACTGGCACACTTTCTCTCATGATTGAAGAGAGGTCGTGAAGCCAAATTAGATCTAGATTCTGGCAAATTCTTGACCCAACTCAGTCAATGATGAAGACAGAAAATGGCATTGAAAAGGGGATTCCTCATACACAACTTTATCATCATCCGAGCCCATCAACACCAACAGAAACTCAGTGAGGTTAATGAGTTATTGGGGAAAGAGGAAACACTTGCACACAAGCGTGAAGCAGTGATTGATGACATTGTATTGTTGTGTCACATAGTACACAGACGACCTTAGGAATAAACAGCATTGCTGGGCTTCAGCTATCTCATGACATTCATCCACTTAACGATGGCAAACAATGTTGGAGCCTGTGATGGATGATCCTATGGTATATCATGCACGATGTTTCAGAGCTCGCAGTAATTATTGAGTTCCCACGAATCCCTAATCCCTAAGAACCTAGTTCTGTACTTCAGTAATAATTTTTAATAAACAATCACAATATAGTAACAAAGTCATGTTCATTATATAATCCAGCAAACACGTGAAAGGATATATTAATGAATGTGTACCTCATAATGAGAGCAAAGACATTACAGTGACAATCAGTGATCAGTAAATACAATATCCCCCCATTGTTTCTTAAGTAGTGGCTTTCCTCTTATGTTTCACATGACTTTTCCCCAAGGAGACGACAGTTGTAAAACAGCTAAGACAGTGCAGAAAGCAAACAGCTACCAAACTGCCCCCCCGCCCCTCCCTCACTCCATTTTGGCCTCACCCCCATCTCCCCACCCTTGGAGAAAAGTACAAAGCGTCCCTTGTATGAGAGCACAGAGACCTGAGTGATACTGCTTTATATCATGGTATTCTCCCACTGTCACACAGTAACACAGACACACACACATACAGCCGACCAGCCGGGGTGGTTCATTCAGCCCACTGACCTTCAGCGAGCCCCTGGGTCCTTGGCATGACGCACAAACAACACACTGTAGAGCAAGACCCATAAGCCCCAAAGTACATGTAAATACGCAGATTCAACATGGTGACCAAACACAGCAGAGCAATTTGCATCGCATCATCTGTATGTCCAGTTCACATGCCAACATCCCATCATAAATATCATGCCAGTGTTTTGAATGCAGCCATGTAGGGCTGTAGCAGTCTGTCAAGTACAGTGAAACTACAGTGGTAGCTTATCACTGTATACTGCAATATGTAAATACTTATCAGCTACCTTTGAATTTTAATGTTTCCAACTGTCCGTTAAAATGTTGTATAAAATGTTGTTCTAGGATTGCAAGTATTATTTCCTATAGTTAGCAATTAATCTGCCAACAATTGTCATGGTTACACAGAAAAGCTTAAACAAAGCAACGGTTGGTATTTAATATGACAAATGCAACTGATCATTATAAAGTCCCCAATTGAATTTCTGTCTGTTGACTAAGAAATCAACTGGCTAATCCTTCCAGTTGTATATTTTTCAAAGCCCACCACAACAATAATAGACTAATACAAAATATTGTATTAGTCTGAGACCGTATCAGATTTAATAGAAAATAATTATAGAAAATTCAAGTTAAGGATGCAATTTTGTTATGGCTGATCAGCTACACGTGTTCTGTGTTTAATTTTTATAGGACATTATTGTGATTTTATTCAGCAGGACCTTAAAGCCGCACTACTTACAGTTCACTGTTTTGGATTGGCAGCCCACAACTTTACTGTTTTAGTTGCTTCACAGCTGTTTCCAACCACAGCAGGCAGCTGTTTTTAGCCAGAAAAGTTACGATAAACCCACTGTACACTGAACAGTTCTACCCAGGACAAAACAGCAGACAGACAAAGCTAACTGGTGAAAACAATGACAGACTTCACAGCTAAAGAGCCAAATATTTCCCTCACAAGCTGCGGGCCAAACCAGAACTAAAAGGAAAATTAATACTGAATTTATACTCATTGGGAGACAAACACCCATTTCTTCATTAATTACATGGCTGCAAGATAAACATTCTTATTTAATAACTAATATACACCTTTTAAGTTGCAAATAAATATACTTATGTGTTGCACTGATATAATAATGATGGTAATTGCATCTGCCTAATATTGTGTGTAATTTAAACTCAAATATTTGCATAAGTTGATTTAAACATTGAGATAACCTAATAAAATTGGATTGATCTATTTTTCTTCCCTGTAAGGTCAGGATTTCAAGTCCCCTCCCCTAACTAACACTAGAACAACTTAATTTTTCTGATTTGCCATCTTAAAAACCTGTCTGAGTAATTACAGTAAATAGGTGCATAACACTTAAAAGTTCCTTTTAAATAATGTGGAAAAAATTGTTGGAACAACTAATTCTTAAGAGTAATCAATATAAAAACTTGTGCTTATGCTTTGGAACAGTAAGTAAGTGGCAACTGCCAATACGTTTGATTGAAGTGCCTAAACTAATTCATCTAACTCCATGTGGTCTGTTGGTTAAACATAATTTCAGTAGGCTGTTGTCATAACTGAAAAAGATTGATGCAAAGTGTTGCGTTGATTGTTAAATCAAAACATAGATTTTTAGTTTATACCAGCTCTTTAACAGTCATGTCTTTTTTGCTAAAAGAGAATAAAAGCCTGGTAGAATTCTGTTCTTTGCACTCATATGATGAAAATAGTGAGCAGCAGATAGTGACGTTTTGCTGTGTAGAGAAGTACATTTACTGATGCACCTGTTTCTATGGTACTGGTGCCTTAACATGGGTAACACTCTGTGAATCGCAATGCTTTATGTTATAAAACAATGTATAATCGCAGTTGATGTTATTGAAAATATAGCTCCCGCAATCTTGCTGGTGAATGTTAAAGGTACAGATGCTCAAAGGATTTTCTGTTTTCTGTAAAGCTCATCAATCCAGAGCATGAACTTAAACAGAGCATAGCTACACAATTTTCATTTGTATTGACTGGCCCACCAAAGGGTCTGTGAGTTGAAGGAGATGAAATATACAAAACTTTCACAAATTCAAAAAGTAAAGAAAATTGTGAACTTCATTCATGAATTTCACTAGTCACAAAAACTGCAGGATGAATGATTTCTGAGAAACCACAGAAAAAAAAAGAATGAATGTCAAAATAGCTTGCACCCTGTTCACCATCAGTGTCAGTTCATGTCAACCATGATAAAGACAGAGAAGACGGATCAGACATCCAGCCTCTCCTACCTGTTTCCAGAGGAACTTGTCTTCCTGGTTGATCTGCCAGGTGGTGACCACATGTATGATGGACAGCACTGCTCCACTCAGCACCGCCGCTCTCATCCTCACAGGCAGCAGAGTGTAGATGATGTAGATGAAGAACACGGACCACCAGATGCCCTCTGAAGCACTCCTGGGAGCCACCATGAGCACCCCGAACACCTGTACCGACACCAAGACTCCAATCACCAGGTAACTGACCATCCACATGTAGTCCTGGTGGAAGCCGTTGCGGTTACACACTACCATAAGAGCCATGAAGAGTGCCATCGCCACCGACAGGGCTGAAGAATAGGCCACGTGAGGGGCGGCGTGGACACAGTGGAAGGTTAACATGATGCCGCACACGATCACAAGTACCCCCATGAGCATGGTCAAGGAGCTCTGGTTCAGCCTAAAGAAGTAACGCTGGTATAGGCGCTCCAGTTTGCGGGACTGGAATTTTTTTGACTGGAATACTCGCACCACCCTGAGCCAGCAGTCCGCAGCCGTCACCACCCCTCCTGCTCCGTTGGGACCATCGTCGCCCATGTCGCCACTTCCTCCATTGCATCCCCCTTTCCTCCCTTTCAACTCCCCATCCTCAAAGCCCAAGTCAACTGATTTCAGCCCCACCCCTTCCCCAGGAGCCCCTCCCCTTTTGCCATAGTGGTCCTCCTGCCATCCGCAACGGACGCCGAAGTTGCCCCCGCCTCCCACAGCCCCTGCCACCCCTCCGCGGTGGTGCTGATGGAGGGGGGCTCCAGAAGGGGGTTCCATAGCATCTGGGTCCCGCAGACAGCTCATGTAACGCGGGTTGCAGAGAGATGAGCCTCCCTTCCGTTTGGACTTCTTGCCATTGCGCTCCCCCCACGCAGTCTTGCGGTCGTCCACTCTGGCAACTAGGAAACCACTGAACCAGGACATTCTGTGTGAGCAGAGAGAGGAACGGTCAGTACAGAAATCAGCCACAGTACTGATCGCAAGTTGGACGAACCAAACACCATTTCCTCCACGATCCACTTGTAGGACTTGTTGACTCACCTGTTGGGGTTCTGGTACATGTCCCAGCCCTGTCCCTTGCAGCCGGTTCACTCATTTATCCCGTGGACAAAATTTTGAAGAAGTGAGGAGGGGTTTGTAGAAGCCACACTGCAGGGCCGCAGGGTGGGAGTGACTGAATGGGGGTCAGATGGCGCACAAAGCTCCAGATGTTTGTGCCAGAGCGGCTGATCAGCAACCAAGGTTAATAAGAAGACCAGTCTCGACTGCCAGGCCTATCTCCACGGCTTCTGCTGGGTCTAGGGGAAAAATCAAACACACACAATGGATTGTAGGGTGACAAACAGGAAAAGGTGACGCACAAATAGATTTGTCATCAAGTCATGGCAGTAAACGCCATGCATGTACATCAGGTGAGACACATCACAACGTAATAATATCGCAAATGTCTTATATAATCTCCATTTGATGCTAATATGTGTATTAATGAACTGCCCTGACTCACATTTAGCTCTTTAAGTAGCTCGTTAGGAAAAAGCTTCTTTGTCCCAAAATTGACAAGAAATGAACTACATCACATTGTCAACAAAATGCACATAAATCTAATTTCCTGGATAACCAGACACACTTGAGATCGTCTGGAAACTGAGGCAAATTCTTAGGATAAGAGCTACTTCCAAAACTATGGTGGGGGTTAAGAGAGAGGCAGGGGAGGGTTGGATTTAAAATATCATGTAGGTCTGGGTTTTTTAAGGTGAACCAGCACTTGCTCAATTTGACCCCGATGCAAAAACACATCCTCTGGTAAAAACACAACAGCATTTTGGAGTCCGCTGGTCTGGAAAACACATAGAGACTCCTTTAAGCTCTGTTTATAATCACAATCAATGATACACAGACGACTAAAAAATAATGTCACTGGACAACAGGACACTGTCAAGACATAATGGTATATACAGCATAACAGAATCTGGAGCCCTGCAGGATTAAATCAAAAGTTGTTTGAAAATCACTCGAAAATCAAGCCACCGATGTTTTCCTTTTAGCTTCACATAACTTACATACAACATATAGACATTTATGTAATTATAACAGTCTGGCTGCTCTTTGAGCAACACGGTCAATTAAATTATCATAATAATCCTCTGTCTTTTAGTCAAGCTCTGCCTGGAAATAACTATAAGACATCACAGTCTGTCTTCAATGTGACAAAAGATATAGATTGTTTACACAAAAGCCGCCGATGTATACATGAGCATTGTTGTGTGTAATAGTTTATATTAATGTTTCTATCTGTTATGCTTTGGTATGAGGCATGTGAATATTGCTTGTTGTCTCTTGCTGCTGCATGTAAGGTAAGCAGTGTCTTCCATCTAGTAGCAGATCCATGTTTAATTACATTACAGTTTGTCATATTTCTAGTATCAGTTACATTTATTCAGTCAGGCTGGGCTGCAGACTTCATTACTAGTGTCCCAGTAATGCCTGCCTTCATGTTCCCTTACAAGAGAATGACCCTGATAAGCTCCACACAGGCAGGCATACAGGTTTTATAAGACAAAAACAGCACCATTATGAAATCAGGAATACGAATCTGCAAATAATTTGTTATTGAGAGAGAAAATTTCAGATGTCCCCATATGTCAGGCAACACTGTAGCAGAAAATATCTGAAATATTCCATTAATGGTCTCCATGGATTTAATATGGCCATTTCTGTGATGTTGTATTGTGGGTTTGTGCTGACCTGGTCACATTTTAATGTGTTTGTATCTGTTGTGATATCACCACAATAGTCCTACAGCGCCTTTATTATAGTAAATATAATAATAACAGCGAGCCAGTGCAATCATTCGTGTTTAAGTACTGTTCGTTGTCGTCCTGATTGAATTAGAAAACGTTCACATATGCCTCAGCAACCAGCTGATCTTACCAGGCCTCCAGGCGCCCTGAGCTCCACGGTGCGGGGAGGAAACAAACGCAGCGCAGCCGCTTCTGCTGCCGCCGCCGCCTCCTCGACCGGCATTTTCACCGGAGAGGCGTGCTATGTTGCTGAAGCAAAAATAGCATTTCCTCGCTATATCTTGCCTGCATGCGCCTTCTCTGGCACGTATCCGTAAAGAGCCTCCTCTCTGGCAGCGGATCGACAAGATTCAAGGAGAACCAGCCGTCCCCCCTCCTACACTCACACACCTCCCCTCCCCTCCCCTCCCCTCCCCTCTCCTCCCACCTCCACCTCCCCGGCTGCGTCCCTCGCTCCCCTGTACAAGGTCGACCAGCTCATACCCATTTGCAAACGCCGCGGAGCTGCCAGCCGCTCGGCGTGTGTGTGTTTGCACGGTGCCTTGGCTGTACTCTCCGGTTTCCCCTCCACCACCTCCACTAGCGCTAGGAGAGGGGTGGGGAAGCGGGGAAGGGTTAAGGAGAAGGCGGGGGGTGACCGATTATTCCTGAGGGGCATTTTTTAAAAAATATACATACCGGACGCTGGCCACAAACAGCGCGCATCAAGTCATTCATTATGGGCTGGACATGTCCAGGGCTGTGCATGCATCGCCCTCCCTCTCTCTGGATCACTTGTCATCCAGATGATACAGATGCAAAAAAAATAGACCACGCATTTAAAGGGATGATTCAAAATACATGCTACGCCTTGAATGGGCTTCTTTTGCATTATCTTCGGCTCTGTTTTGATCATGTGCGGATGATATGTTTGCGATCCGGCGTATAATTGCCATGCACGGGCAGGCCGTGTGTGAGGGCCCGCATTCAAACGGCGTAGGCTCCTTGTTACATAACACCATGGCCTATGTGACAACCATAGCGGTGACTATAAAACCGCGTCCCGTAGCTCAAGTTAGGACACAAACACGCCTCTGCCAGCGATTTATTTTATTTCATTTTAATTTTTAAACAGATGTCTTTCAGTCTGCAGCAAAATAAGACAGAATCGGTGTATTGACAAACGTGAGGCTTGGGTAAATAAACAGAAATAAACACGTTTACTGCTGCTGCTGCACATTCCTCAGCATCAGTCAAGAGGATGAAGACCAGCGACGGGCAATGCGTTAAAATCGCCTCACATCTCAGCGAATATGGTGGGGTATAAATAGAGGCGTTTGAGTTTGAAGTTGTTGTGTCATTAAAAATATCTGCGGCTGGTGGGAGTGATTGGTGTGAGCAGCCTGTGAATGTAGCCTGTTAACACCCCTCAGGACTGTCAGCTGTACCAAGAAACAGAAACGCACCGTGATGCAGCTCATCCTTCTCTTTCCCCCCCTCCTCTAACGCACACAGCAGATATGTTGTTATTGGCCGCCAGTGGAAAACATGTACTGACCGTGTATCCTTTGCCACCACCACCACCAATGTGAAGCGGAGGCCTCACAGCAACTGTCGCCAGCTATGTCATTCACTCCGGCACAAATGGAGCACTGACGGAGAGGCGGCACGGGCGTCTGCGGCTCAGTTCAACAGCGTTTGAGACGTTTGGGTGACGGGAGAACATATCTTATATATGTCGGCCTGCAAGTGTGCAGCAGTCAAGAAAAGACGGACTCACCGAGATCATCTTCTGCTTCTATTCCCCGACAGGACCGCGGCAGACAATCCGATTCGGCGTGCGTGTCGGTCGCAGCGGCCAGGGTGGAGGAGCATTTGTAGCCTAGCTGTCCAAGGATGGTCCGGTTAAATTGGTCACCCTGTGGTGGATCTCCTCCTGCCGTCTTCTCTCTCTCCACTCCCCTGCCTCTCCTCCCCCTGACCCTCTCGGCTCCAAGCACCACTATCAAGATATAGGAAGTGCAAACGTTTCACATCCGGTTACCGATTTCAGAATAAAACGCTGACGGCCAGCAACAGCAATACAAAAATGCTCCATGTCTTGCATTTAAGACAGGGGTGTCAAACTCACTTTAGTTCAGGACAATTTGATCTCTAGTGGGCCGGACCAGCTATATCAGAACATAAAAACCTATAAATAACCACAACTCCAAATTTTCCTTTGTTTTAATGCAAAAAAAAAGCAAATTCTGAAAATGTTCACATTTAAGGATTTTTTTTTTTTACAAAACATTATGAACAACCTGAAATTTTTAAAGAAAATTAAGTTCAGTTTCAACAATATTATGCCTCAGTTTATCATTTACACATTGCAGCTTACAGATCACAGAGTATCTACGAAGGCACAAAACATTTAGTCATCTGGAACTGAACAATGTAGTATTCTGCTTTTTGATAAAACAACAAAAGTCAGACAAAAAAACCCCCAACAAAAACAAGACAAAATATTACAAAAATGAGACACAAAATGACAAAAACGAGACACAAGCGAGACAAAAATGAAACAAAACGACAAAAATGAGAAGACGACAAAAGCATGAGACAATCAACAAAAGTCAGAAAAAAGACAAAAAACACAAAAATGATAAAATATTACAAAAACGAGGCACAAAGTGACAAAAGAACAATGAGCAGTCAGGTATTTTACGTAATGATCAAAACAACTTGTCATGGTCTAGAAATTATTTTAAATTTATAGTTTTACAAATTTACAATTTGCAGTAAATGTCTATTGTTTTTACACTTAACAAAGTCGTCCCGTGGGCCGGACTGGAACCGCTGGTGGGCCAGTTTTGGTCCACGGGCTGCATGTTTGACACCCCTGATTTAAGATGTCACTTAAGTCAACGGAATATGAAAAAAATAAAAAGTCAAAAGAAACAAGAAGTTTCCATAGACATGTCATTCTATTGTTTGTTAGCAGCTAGCAGTAGCTTAGCTTAAGTTAGCAATTAGCAAAAAAATAAAAGTAGAAACACAGAACACAACAGTGCAAAAGTATTCTATGTAAAGTAAAAGTCTTGTATTTAATATGTCACTTGAGTCACAGAAAAAAAACAATGAAACGAAAACAACATATTTCTGTCAATCTCCTGTTTGTTAGCAGCTAGCAGTAGTTTAGCTTAAATTACCAGCAATAATGGTAAGAGGAGAAAAGAGGTAAAAGTAGCAACACAACAATATAAACCGCAACATAAGAGTCTTGCATTTTAAAAGTCGTTTAAGTTAAACGTGAAAAGAGGAGTTTCATACACATATAAATCTGTTTCCATTATAAGCTAGCAGTAGCTTAGCTTAAGTTACCTGCAATAATGGAAAAACAAGCAATACAACAGTATAAAAACGCTACGTTTTAAGCACAGGTCTTGCATTTAAGATGTCCCTTCAGTCAAATGAGTATGAAAATAGTCAAAAAGTCAAAAGAAACATGAAGTTCCACAGACATGTCAGTCCATTGTCTGCTAGTAGCTTGCAGTAGCTTAGATTAAGGTACAAGCAAAAGTGGAAAAAGTCCCAAAGAAATAAAACAACAAACACAGAATACAGCGGTGCAAAAACACCTCATGTCAAGTAAAAGTCTTGAATTTAAATATGTCACTGAGTCATAGAAAAAATTTAATAAATTCCATATACATGTCAGTATGCTGTTTGTTAGCAGCTAGCAGTAGCCTAGGTGCTGTTAGTTAGCAGCTAACTGTAGCTTGGCTTAAGTGACCAGCAATAATGGAAAAAGTAGCAATGCAACAATATAAAAATGCCGTATATCACATATGAATCCATGCAATAAAATTGTCATTTAAGTCAAAGTGAAAGTTGCATAAAAGGGGAGTTAAGCTCCATAGACATGTCAGTTTGTTGCCTGCTAGCCGTAGCTTAGCTTAATTTACCAGCACCAGTAGGAAAAATAGCAAAGCAGTAAAAGTAGCAATACAAGAATCTAAAAATGTACCATTTCAAGTAAAAAGCCTTGCATTTAAAATGTTGCTTAAGTCAAACAAACATGAAAAGAGGAGTTAAACTCTGAACACATCAAAAAATATATAAGTAAAATTGAAACATATTTTGAGCGGTGACAAAGATGTCAAATAACCTTGGTTAAAAATAATCATTTAATCTATAGAAAAGCTGAAATTAGATTGCTAAAAATTGCCTTTAACACTAATAGACACACGAAAATGACAGTAAATTATGCAGGTATCTCAACCTATTTTTGCTTTATCTCAAACGATTGCATCAACTGCATGCTGTTGCACTGCTTGTGTCGTTTCATGCAATCGCCTTGACTTTTCTGCTGTTATTTGACATCACGGTCCTCTCAGCTCCGGTTTGCTGCGGTGTAACTTTTGCTGTTTTGACGCAGCTCCGCTCCACCAGGCGCGCCGCTGCTCTCACCACTCTCATTCCCACTTCAGTAACTCGGCACTCCCTCTAGAGGTGAAGCCGAGTCTGCAGCAAGCCCTGCCAGTCAAAGTCCTCCAGCTGTGATCTCCAGCATGTCCCACAGGGAACAAATTGTGTTGAGGAGAAGGGTAAAGACAGCCTAAATATTCTAGTTTATTACTTTATAGTGTTTATCTATTGCCTAAAGCTGACACACTGCAGATAATCAGTGATCAGCTTGTGGGAGAAAGTTTTTGGTATGAAGCCTGTGCGGGCTCAGAGGATCAGTTTGGCCCATTTCTGTATACAAGAATGTAGGTTTAGTTTCAGAAGAGGGGAGAATACATTAATTTTAATTTCCTTGGTTTACATATTTACATAAATGTTGTATTTAATGTAGGTATATACAGATTACAAATTATTTATGCAAAATTGCTGAATTATCACTATACTTTTTATGCTTAAAACCTAATAAACTCTTGATCCATAGTAACTTACAATATGATAAAGAAATACTGTCTTTGCATCTTCAAAAAACAAACAGCAAAGGAGGGTTTACCAGAGATTCTTAACATACAGTTTGTGCATTTGGCCTCATATAAGCAAGGAACACATCTGACTAAATGACACTTTCTGAAGTAGTTTTAATGCAGCAAACTCCTTACTCGAGAGTATGTTTTATCAGAAAATATGACTTATTTTACTTTATTATATTTGCAAATTTGTTGAACTACATTCATTCTGTGTGCCTAAAATTAATATGCACATTGTGTCCTGGAATAAACGGGATGCAAATAGTGCTGTAAAGAGTGCACATTTACTTCTTTTGTTTTTTTGATACAAGTAACAATACTTCAACAAGACTGCACTTTTCAGTGACTACGTTACTGAATTGCATGTAACTGATATTCGGTAGCATCTTCTTTAGAGGATATATTTGGCAAAATATATTTCAGTTGATAAATTAATTAATCAACCAGGAGAAGATGTGCAAAGGATTTTGCTGTAGATTTCCAGTAAAGAAACTGCTGTCTTTCTTTTCCTTAAAAGTAAGAACAAAGTAATTCATATGCTGCTACACAACCTGCCTTTAATGAATAAATCAAACTGAATTCCATAAAAGGGTCTTGTCTGCATACATTATAAAGTACATCTTTGTTTAGGTTGTATGTTATATCAAAAATAAATAAAAAACCTGTAATTCAATACCTTTGCATAAATTCGGAATAAGGTTAAACCATATAATCATATTGAATTCCTGGAAATTAACATGGCCTAGTATCTGAGGAAATATCCACTGATTTATTGTCAGTATCTAAACCAAATCAGACATGACACAGCTGTTTACAAAAGCTAAAACATGATTCAGCTGTAAGCACTAAACAAGCAGAAATGAACAGGTTACAGTGGAAAAACTTAACTTGCCAAAAGGTCAATTATTTGCAAGATCTATTAATTCAGTTTCTGCTGCAGAGGTGATTCTGGCCTGAGACCATTTGTTCTGGACACTCAGGTGGAGAGACGTGCTGAGCTGTCAACCCATCACCATCAGGTGGTGACTGGCAGAAGTCCCTGTATGGAAGAAGTTTATCTGCCATCTCTGTGAGAAGTTTTTGCAGGTTCCAGAGGAAGGACATGGAGTCCTAATGGACCCATGTCAAACCCCCCACTGTGCAAGCAGCCAGACACAGCTGTGGCCAAAACATGTTGGTGTCAGTCAACCCAAGAACCTGCTGTGGAAAGAGTGGTGGTTAGGGAGGCTGTCAAGCTGAAGAAGGAGGCATTTAGGGTCTAGTTGGATGAGGGCAGTCCTGATAAGTACTGGCAGCAAAATCCAGAACATTTCAGTAGTTTGGAGAAGATACTGAAAATGACTTTCATTTGGCCTCAAACAGGTGCTGGAGGACTGTCTGCCACCTTATCAGGAGTCAGAGAAGCTTCACCCATGGTGCTGACAAAGGTGGAGAAACCTCAAAGAAGAACATCATTGGAAGGTAGAAGGAATGCTGTCAGGAACCCTTAAACCTGAGAGATACACCTCCCTCACAGGAGATAGGGTCAGAGTCTTCTGGGTATCAGGTCTAGCTCTATAGTGAAACGCACTTAAGTAGTTATTAACCTCTGCACTGGCTGCTTTAGGTTCTGGATGTTGTGGGACTGATGTGCCCCTGCAATGTTGTATGGACCTCAGTGACAATGTCTTTGGAGTGGCAGTCCTTTAAGTAAGGGGACTGGAAGGCAAACTGTTGCAGTGTCTAATGTCACAGTAAAAATAGAAAATAAGAAAGAAAATAGAATCAAGGTGAAAGAGTTTAATACATACATCAAGGTCTCATTCATGTATGGGGAGAGAAGGAATCATTAGATTGGCAGAAAGCAAAGCAAAATAGGAAAATTACAGAGCAAGCATCAAAACTCTGCAAAACCAGAATAAAATATGTTTTGTTTTATTGCACTTCCAGTTCACACTGGACAGGGGGCTCTGTATTAAAGAAACAAATGTATTCTGTGTCTGAACAGCAAGCTATTGGGTGTCGGAGCAATAAAAATTGTGTTGGAAATCAAGTCTAGTTAGAATCCGTCATGTAGGAAGTGACATGTTACGTCCCCATCTTTGTGAGGGTAAAGGGAAGCAACATGAAAACCAATTTTGACTTAGCCAAGCTGTTAATTGCTAAAATAAACAATGGTCAAAGAAGGCAAAACTGCAGAGGGAATGGGACTGGTGGGTGTTGCTAAATCAATGAAAGAAATAAAACCAAATGAAACCTAACAACACCACTGTGATACTATCCTACAAAAAATTATAAAATCACAGAAATTAGCTATATATCCTACCCAAGCTGAAATGGCAGCAACATCCTCTGCACCTAGCTTGTCCTGAGACGTTATAAAGGAGAGACTCACCACTTAGATAATCCTCAACAGAAAACTATGGAAGAAGTCTTCAACCATAAACAATATATAAAATGTGGATATAACCTCTGGTCTCAAAGTGACACCAATGCAAAATTACCTTAAACCTCGGAGACTGGTAGGCTGGAGCCCATCCCAGCTGGCTTAGGGCAAAGGTAGAGGACAGGTTGTCAGTCAATCACAGGGCTACACATAGAGACAAACAAGCACACTCACATTCACACCTACGGACAATTTAGAATCACGAGTTAACCTCAGCATGTTTTTGGACTGTGGGAGGAAGTCAGAGAACCCAGTGAAAATACACGCATGTACAGTCAGAACATGCAAACTCCATGCAGAAAGATCCAAGGCCCTTGAAGGGATGCGAAGCAGGGATCTTCTAGCTGTCAGGTGATGATGCCTGCCACCAAGCTACTGTGCAGCCTGGGGACAGTTCTCTGGTTAGAAAAAGAAGTCTGATTGTATAAAAAAATAGGAGAAAATTACTGTAGTTCTCCCTTTACTTAAGTGTTGCCTAAGTAAACATTTTTCTAATGTATTTGTGGCATCAGTCGCTAGCTTCAAACCCCCTTTAAGCATGATGTTTGATGTTTTTGTAAATTATGGTCGTATTTAGAGGAAAATAGATAATAAAGCAGGGCATGTTTTAGGGTGTGGCTACCTTACGAATGATAGGTCACTACCATATTGCCTTGCATATTATTGTTACACTACAAAATAACCTACTGTGACTGTAGTGACTTATAGATCAACTGTATCAGTACCACAGTCTATGTCCAGTGCTAGTACACACCCCAACAGAATCAAAAAAAGTTGGCACCATAAATAAAAAACACAGAGACAAATAGCACCATAGCAGCCTGCTCACATCCCAGTATAACAGCCCTGAATGATGTCTTAAGTTTCTTTCAGTAAGGTGGCATCAGCAGGCTGAGCATTCTGATTGGGCTCGTAGTCACAGGACTGCACAGCCTCATTTGCCTGAAAACACATGGGGTAGCATTGGCCAGGGGCATTACACCTCTCCCACTTAAGAGAATAACCAACAGGTTGTTGTATAAAGACAAAGCACCATCCTCCTACCTACAATCTGGTGCGATCAGAGTCCATCACATGAGCCTTTCATTGTGATTATGCATTTAGGACAACAAAAAAATGCTGTCCAGCACAGTCAGGAAGCAGGGTGCAGTTGTGAGGTGGTATTGATTAAGAACATAACAGACATAAGAAGTAGACCTCTCAAAACGAGACATGTTTGACCCAAAGGACTGTATGCAGTCCATGGTTCCACCACGCTGAGTGCCAGACCAAGTGTCAACATTAAGGGTATCTCTACTCCCATATACTGTAAGCAATTCCAGAATAATCCCAGCTAAATATAGATCTCTTTTAGCTCAAGAAGCTTGATTCTTCACACAAATACAGTTTATGTGATATATTTATGCATCACACAAACTGTATTGACTTAAGATGCACAATTGATTGTGCATATTGTGATAAAATAAAATGCAAAAGTCAATTACCATGTTGAGCAGTAAGGCTTTTGACTGTTATGGCACCTAACAATCATCCCTCTGTCCTTCTAATACATATGATACAATCCTGTGATACGTGTTCCACCTAAAATCTACTGATTAAATGGCTCCAGAGTAGTGATAAGTTTGGAGTCGGCAATGTCAGGGTTGTAGAACTAAGCCCTGCCTAGAGACCTTTGTTGGACTTTAATGTAGGTTAAATACATATGTTGAGATTTTAACAGACATATTTTAACTTATTGCAGTTGAAATTAAGTTGAAACAATGGTAAAGTGTGAATTAAGTGTCTTAAACACTCTCCCTTTTGAGCCACATTTAACTCATTTTTGGCCTAAATGTCTACATACGTGTTGACACTGAACTTATCCTATGTCACACAGGAAACACATACCAGAGGGTTATATTGCCTTTAGTGGAAGGGCAGAGGGACAACTGTTAAGCACTGTGACAGTCCAGAGGCCCACATATTGTGCTGGAAGACTACGATTAGACAGACAATCATTGATAAGGACCTGGATGGTGTTGGACACGTCCCGACCTGAGCTCCAAAAGAACCATAAATCCAAAAGTCCATAAGAAACTGTTGAATATGAGCTGATTCCAGGAACTCTTGCCTCAGTTTAGGGTTCTACCAACACTCCTATACTTCACATAAACTCACCCACACCTCTCAAAACTGAACTGAACTACACTGAAATGACTGAAATAATCTGACACAATCATTTTTAGAACCAGTGTTTCTGTCTGAATTCAGAAAATTGGGTTTGCCATATCAGGATGTATTAGAAATACTTTTTCCTGTTCTTGATTTTGGTGGCTCAGTTATTAGCACCGTCGACTCACAGCTAGAAGATCCCTGGTTTGCGTCCCGGGATCTTCTGTGTGTAGTCTGCATGTTTTCCCTGTGCAGCGTGGGTTTTCAGCAGGTTCTCTGGCTTCCTCCAACAATCCAAAAATGTGCTGAGGTTAATTGGCGATTCTAAGTTGTCTGTTGGCGTGTATGTGAGCGTGCTTGGTTGTATGTCTCTATGTGGCCCTGGGATAGACTGGGATAAACTCCATCCGGGTTGTATTTAACCTGATATAAATAATGACATTGAATTGATGTATATGTTTCTCTTCTGTCATGTGTGACATTGTAATGAGGGAGTTAACCTATCTGGACAATCCTTCTAATTTGTTTAGGAAAATGATGGATGGATATTTAAATTTAAATGCATTTTCTTAATGTCAACTACATTATTTTCAAAAAAAGTAAGAAATTTGTTGTTAATTCACTTGTCTATCTGTTGTCTGTGTGTGCGATTTGATGGTTTCACTGGGTGCATTTTGGGGCCACCAAAATCCTAAGGCCGGCCCTGGCAGTGAAGAAATAATGGAGCCTCAAGGAACCTTTTGGGGTTCCTTACCATTGCCACTGTGGAGAAATCTTTTGAGTTCAAAATGTTTCTTTGAGGAATCACTCAGAAAGGCTTTGCAAGGAACCATTTTGTGGTTCCAAAAAAGGTGCTGTAAAATGCTGTATATGATTCTAAATTAAGTTTAGAGACTGCAGTAAGGTGGGCATGGACCTTGGTATTAATTAAGAGCTTCATAATTCAATGATAAATAACACTAAAATATTTGCTCAGTGATGAAAAAGTTTCCCACTTATTTTATATCGAACTACAATAAAGCATTATAATACTGTCAACCTGGCCATTCCTTTACCAGATTATGAACCATCTGATTACATTATACAGGGTAGACCATAAATTTCCATACATAGGAAAAATAAACATTTTATGTTGGGCAACCATTTTTATTTATATAATGTGCTCTATATGATTACCATTGCTTCGAAGACACATATTAATACGTGTTTTCCACTGTTGATGAACTTGCATTAGCACAGCTGAAGTTATGCTTGTAATGGTGTTGGTGATACGTTCCTTGAGATGATTTATGTCTCGTATCTTCACTTGATACCCCATGGCCTTCAAGTGCCCCTAAACATAGCGTGAAACGCATCTTCTAGGGTTTCTGAGACATAAAAAAATATACATGATACATTTTCCTATGTATGGAAAGTTATGGCCCACCCTGTATACATGTTGACATATTAGTGTATTATAATAAAGCTAAGTTTTAAATGTTAAAATAAACTAAACAATGTGTACAGGCAGGTGTAATCTGTCATTAGGTCTACACCTAACTCAACAAAAGAATCATCCAGGACCCCTTTTGAGTTGTTGGAGGTTCTTCCAGGAAAAAGAATCAAGAGGCTCTCAAGATACCTGCTCCACTAGTGGTGTACCTCAGTTCCAGGTGTGTTGTACTTCCTGAAAAGATTGAAAAATGTAAATTTCCCCTGGAGTGGGGAGAAATAAAGAACTTTATCTTATCTTATCTTATCTTAAATTATTCACCAAATCCACATTTTTTGATAAACTATGACTTCAGAGGTGCCCTTTTTGAAGGGTCCACGTTTATTTGACTGTGGTTTCAGGTATTTGAATGCGTCTTTAACAAACGAAAATGACGCACAAACAAGAGGAGGTACAGCGTTTGGACAAAGCAGCACACTTATTAATGAAGAACCGTGTGTGTGTTGAGTGTGTGAGTCGGTGTGAACAGATTTGGGTGTGAGTGAAGTGAACCCTGACACCCCCGGCGGAGCCTCACACTTAGTACGGACCTGTTCGGTTCGCGAGCGACGACGCTTTAACGGTTTATTTGAGCTCCGGTGATTTTCTGGCTCGCTTTACGTCTTCTCCTCCTCACATTTCAGTTCTTTTTCCCCCTGTTTCTCTGACTGTGAGCTATCTTTCTTCTCAGCCGAGTTCGGACATTAATGTGGGTGTTTTTTCGCTCCGTTTCCTCGCCGTGTTCCCCGCATATAGATGTATGTGGAGCCTCTTGTTTCCATGTCTGTGTGCATCCCGCCTCCCTGCGCTCTCAATAGATGGTGCAAGTCAAAATGTCCAAATCGCCCGTAGACCCTCTGTCTGCTGTGGAAACCGGCTCCCAGTCGCACTATTTCCAGGTAAATCCACCCACTTTACTCTCACACCTAACTCTGCCCCTCGCCGAGCAAAGTGTCGGTGTTTGAAGACGGCTAGCTTGAAGCCGTCAGATGCTACTTGTTGTTCAATCTGAGGCGTCGCGTTTTGGCAGTGAGCTACTTTATTTTTTCCACCTCCGCCTTCGCTGAAGCCGCAGATTGATGCTGGAGCCAGAGGATCACAAAGTAGGCTCACACAATAAGCCTTTCTCCTCAGATCTGCTTTATTTTCAGGCCTTTTGTATTCATTTTTTCCCCCCGTTATTTATTTCAGTGCTAGATGCTCCATCCACACCAGTGCAGGAGGAACCAGCACACACCAGTAACACCATGGGACTTGCATGGAGGTTTTTACTGGTGCAAATGTGAAGGCCATGACTCAGAGTCACCTGTAGCCTGAATCTGAACGCCTTCCTCTTAATGCACTCAGTTACAAAGGAGGGGGCCTTTTGTGTTAGTCAAACCAGTATGTGCAGCTAGATGAATGCAGCCCTGAGATGAGGGGGATTTTGGCAAACTTACAGCTGATTTTATTTGCTGCTCTGGTGCACAGCAGCTCTTGTGCACTCAGTCTTGCCAAATGTAGCCTTGTATTGTGTTGAAATGACAATATAAAAGCATTGCACTACCCATCTCTTTGTCTGTTCTCTTCACAGTTGCCCAGAAAGTTGCCTAAACGCAAGAGCCGCTTCAAACGCTCAGATGGCAGCACGTCTTCTGACACAACATCCAGCTTCATCAAACGGCAGGTAAAAGATCTGTTTATGCATCACCATCCTATTATCACACGCTGATTGTCAGTGGGAGGGACTATCTGTAGCATCTATAGAAAAATGTAGGTCATGTTGCGCATTGAAGTCTGACTACAGCTATAAGGGCCTGAAGTTCTTCATCAGAACACTGTGTCTCTGCAGTGTTTGGTCGTGCAGCATCTATAGTGTATATTCATCAGGTACAAGCTGTTTGGGGGGGTAGTCAAAATACATTTCTAGTTCTGTATATATTATCCCTGTATCAAATCCATGAGAGTTTCTGCTCTGCATCTTCATCCACAGCGCCGCCTCCTCCAGTTACAGATGTTGTTTTGCCCAGGAGAGGGCAGCAAAATGCTTGAAAGTGCATGGTGTGTTACACCAAAATCCCAACACAGCCCAGTGTTTTTAATTACCGTAATGTTTTCAGGTCAGGCATGTGCAGAAGACTCAGATGGAGATTTGGGTGTTATTTAAGACAATCTCTGTGACCGACAAAAAAGCCAAAGGGATGGTTTGCCTCATGCTGTTACTGTGCCGCCGTTGTGAATCATACTCCTCTCATCTGATCTGATGGAGAATATTCAAGACATTTGTTATCTACCTCCATGTGTTGTTTGTGAAGAGGCGTTGGGTTTGATGTGGGTGTCAGTGTGGTTGTAGTTTCAGTCCAGCAGAAGGGAGAACCTGATCCCTGCAGAAATCAGGTTGTTAGGAGTCAAGAGGTTTCGCCTGGCTACAGATGGACTGTGCATGCTCATCCCAAACCGCCAGATCCCTGAGGTTCATGAGCCTCGATGCATCAAAGAGGGCAAGTCAGGAGTTGGGATGGATTCAAATATGCGCTTTAAAAAGGAGACCGGTGTACTAATGACAGACACTAGTACAGGGTTCTCTTTATTCCTGCAGGCTTCTGTATTTCTCCAGTATCTTTTTCGACGTGATTAATTAATCTGGAGCCGAAATGATTAGAAAAGGGCACAGCAAGGATACAAGTAGATACTAGGGTGGGAAATTGTCTTTGGCCCATCTGGCAGTTTGTTTAAACTTTAAAAACACACACACACACACCAGTCACATACAACACTTGTAGTATGAAATAGTCTGTTAGAAAAATAATCTGCCGCTATTTTGACAGCAGATTAATGTTGTATACTCTAACATAATATACATGTTGATTATGTTTGATTTTCTTAATATGAATCCACAAACCAGTATACAATATTAGTATTAAGCAGCAGAAACTTGAAATATTACATATTAAAGCATACAATTATCTTAAAGCTGTACTTAAGCTCAGCTGTAGCAGTAGCTTATCTTTTGATGATCAGTTGCTTGTCAAATTGGTTTAGCTCTAAATCCATCTACTCAAACAAAACATTCAGTTGAAGTCTCAACCTGGGAAAGCCGGCGAGTTGTAAGTGATAATGCAGTGCATTTTACTTTTGATTCCTTTTCAAGTTATTAAATCAGATATGTTTCATAACAAACAGTAATCCAATTCAAATGTCAAGGCACAGATGAAACTAATAGTCGATTAGTCATTTGACAGAAAGATAATCAACAACTGTTTCAACAATTAATTCTTCATCTGAGTCATTTCTCAAGTAAAAATGCCAAATATTTCCCTTACCTTGCCTTTCAAACGTAATTATTTATAGATATGTTTTGTGTTATATGATAATAAATCAAATCTTTCTAGGTTTTGCAGCGACTTGACCGTGTCAGCTTAGGCTCTAGGTGTACTAACAGACATTTTTCACATATTTTGTCATTTCCTAGAGGTTGTTACATTGCTCGTATTTATATTTGATATATTCAATATTTGGTGCAATTTATATGTAAAAAAAGATTTCTTTAGTAAATTAACACTAACCAACATTCAAAACTGATGCATATTTTTCAACTGCCTCAGTGAAATAACATTTAAACAGTGCAGTAAACCACAGCAACTAATGATTATTTCCATTTTTTTTACTGATTGCTTCCTAATTAATAGATTAAATGTGAAGTCTGTAAGATGTCAAATGGAAGTGGAAAAACCCATCTTGTGTTCCCAAATCACATAGTGACATCCTTAAATTACTAATTATATCTAATTAACACTCTAAAACCCTAGAAAAATATTACACTTACTTTCATGTAGTATGATTAAAAACAAGCAGCATATTCTCATGTCTGAGAAACTAGAACCAGCAAATATTTGGAAAAGTGATTGAAACACCTCATTAACCAGTTCATTAAAGTTCTACATTAAAATTCACTTAAAAGATTTTAAGGACTAGAAGGCATGATGTTCATTTCTTACCAGAACGAGCAATCTGCAAACATGAGGTTCAAACATCATGAAAAAAATACCTCGATTTCATGCACAGCACCATTAGCATGAGGGAATGTGGAGCAGAGTAACTGCGAGGCGTTAGTGAGAAGAAAAAAAAGGGCTGAGCAGACATCTTCTTCAGGAGGGGACATTAGTTATCCTGATCGGGGGCTTAATGACAATCTCCAGATTCCCAGAGAATATTGCATGGTTTAAAATATTCATGATGCTCATTTTGAAGGCCTCGGGCGATGTGATGTGTGGGTTCGGCGTTCACACGAGCACCTTTAGCTTCTTTTCAATCATTACCACCTCTCTGAACGCACAACAGGCACCCCGCCTCCTCCCGTTCCCATTGGTGATATGACAAAGTGTTTTATGCAGAAGGAGTAAATTTCACAAACAGAGCAGATAGTTTCTTGCTTGTGATAGGGGTGGGGTGTCTATGGAGGAGCAGTGGAGTATGACTCATTTCTGCAGCAGGATACAATAAGCAGTATGGATGTATGTGTTATATGTAGGACATGAGGCTCTGAAACAGGAGAAATCTTGAGGGAGTGCAGGATAATAACAGCAGTTTCTTCTCTGCCGGTGCATGCTGAATTGGACTTTTATGGAAATAAGTGAGAATGTGATGTAAATTTAAAGAGGTGGTTTGATCAAGTGACGCAAAAGCTGCGTTGGTTGTTGTGTTGTGATGTGATGAGGTGGGGTAAGAATAGAAAGGAAGGTGTTGCCGGTGTCTGCTCCAGTGCAGGTTGTCCCTGGTTAGGGGATGGGACACGGTGCAGTCTGTCTGCATACAGCATGTAGTGTATAGAGAGGGAGGGACTGGCAGCACCATCACCACATTAACTGAGTAAGTACAAAAGACTCCCGCCACAGTCAGATTCTTCTCTCTGTCTATTCCTCCTGTCTTCCCCACGTCTCTGTAGCATTTCCATCATATCGTAGCTGCTTCATCTCTGTTTTCCTTTGTCTTCCTTTTTCACCTCACCTCACCCTCCAGCGGTGCTTTTGTTTCACTCATTCCTTCACCTTTTTTACTTTTTGATTGCCATCAACCCGTCTGCACTCTTCACAGTTCTTCGCCGTCTTGTGATTGATCAATTTGACATACAGTATGCCTGATCTTGACTTTGATATTGATGTAACCATGGTATGATTTATTGCATTGTGTTTCAGAGAGCACCGTGCATGCGTAACTTGCTGACATTGAATTACGACCGCACAGTTAATCAAACACTTTTTGAAATTGGATATTTGGCTGCTGGATTTCCAAGTTGCAGGAGCTTGCAGTTTTTTTGGTCTTTTTGCTCTGAGGGGAAGGTGTTTCAGCCTCCTGAATAATATATTCTGCTGTTGTGCAGAATGTTCTTTCTGAAAATAAAGGCAGATAGATTAGATTTTTGCATTAGCATGCACTCTCTGCATTTTATTTGACAAAATTTCAGGGGGCATGCTTTGCACTTTGAACCAGTTTGTTACAAATCATGTCAACTCAACATTACTTACAAGAAGATTTAAGGCACGCAGTAGATTTCTGAGTCGTGTTTTTCCTGCTGTCCAGTTATCCGTTGTTTTTGGCTGTGCTAGCATTGTGGCATCAGGAATGAAGTCACATTTGTTAATTTTCTGGAATTTCTCAGCAGCTATTGGATGGCCTCCTATGATATTTTGTACAGACTTTTATGATCCCCAGAGGATGAACCCTGTAATCTCTGTTCATCCTGTATTTGTTAATTTAACACCATCATCAGGTCAAACTTCCAGCTTGTTTAAGATTCCCATCAGCCACAGCTGCACTTTGTGTTTGGTGTTAAGTGACAAATGTATGCTAATCTAAGATGATGACCACAGCAAACGTACCTGCTATACATTAGCACGGTACTGTTGTCATTAAGAGCACGTTAACATCCATAGCATACATGCATTTAGCTCAGATCAGTGCTGTGCCTACAAGGGTCAGTGTGCTTTAACATGCCTTCAGAAGACACTGTCTGAGGAAGACAAATAATTTTCACATGTAATTTATTATTGTGTCTCCAGTCTTTACAGTAGCCAGCCCCCCAGCTTTAGATACAACCATTCAAATCAGTATAAACACTTATTCTCAAGTATTTCATAGAACCACTCATGTGTCTGGAGAGTATTTCATTAGATGGTAAAAAAAAATTAACTTGCAGATACTTGAAACTTGTTCAAAAGTGAACACCTGCTGTACTGTTTGCAGGAGGTAACAACTTTACCACGCTCAGTTTTCACGTTGTTCACTGTGGTCTGACCTGTCTAAAGATAAACAAGCTGGTATTTACTAAGTAGGATGTGTGGCTTTTTTTTTTTTTTGAGCATGAACTATTTCCACATGACTGGATGACTAGTCTTTGTAATGAAGTACATGTCAGCACTGTGTCAGTGTATGTGTCTGTGTTGTAGGGAGGATAGACAGGTTGTTGGTTTACTTGTAATATCAATATATTATTGTTAATATCAATATATACACTACCATTCAAAAGTTTGGGGTCACTTAGATGTCGAAGAAAAGTTTTTTTTTTTTCAATGAAGGTAACATTCAATTAATCAGATATACAGCCTAGACATTGTTAATGTGCTAAATGACTACTGTAACTGGAAACGGCTGATTTTTAATGGAATATCTACATAGGGGTACACAAGCCTATTTCCAGCAACCATCCCTCCTCTGTTCTAATGCTACATTGTGTTAGCTAATTGTGTTGAAAAGCTAATTGATGATTAGAAAACCCTTGTGCAATTATGTTAGCGCATGAATAAAAGCGTGGGTTTTTATGGAAAACATGAAATTGTCTGGGTGACCCCAAACTTTTGAACGATAGTGTAAATGTTAAATGTGGTATATCTAAGTATTTTAGTTTGTAAACATAATTTCACTTTGAACCTCGGGAGGCGATAGTGAGTCACCGTAGTGTTCAGTCTGCCTGTGGTGCAGCATTTGGTTTCTCTTCAGCCATGCTCATTTCACTGAAAAGCACACACATACATATGTACTTATAGTTTGTCTTCATTATACAAAAAATACTCAAGGCTAGATTTTGTGAAATCTGTCAAGCTGTCTGGTCAATCTGTGAGCGTAGTACAACACTCTACATTGAGCCTGTAAGCAAGCCTGCCTGCCCACCTCCAGTGTCTCTATGATGCCTTTTCTCCCCTTTTGTGGAGCAATTATTCACAGATCTTGAGCACGTTTAGACTCATTATCGACATCATATCTTTTCCTGATATTCATGACGTGGGGCGTTTTTTTTTTTTTTTTTTTTAAAGTATGCAGTTAAAAATGAGTAATAATTAGCAATAATATAACCTGAAATCCTTTTAGAATCTCGACCTCTTATCTGTATCGACTAGCCCTAATCGACACCGTTTAGAGTGCTTTTTCTGAAAAAGACATTAGCAAAAGTAAACAATTTTGTTTGTTTTTTGTACTTTTTGTTTCTTTGAATATACAGTAATTAACTGTGCGCAAAGTTGGAAGTACTTACAAATAGCATAACTTGAAATGAAGTGGCTATAATGAATATTTTTCCTGTTAGCTGTAGATCAGATTACAATGTATAATGTAAAAGTTGTCACTCTCCAGCTTTACTGAGTGTTTCTGGGCTCTTTCAGCTCATTGTTTCGGTTTTGTCTTTGCTCTCCTGATGATATCTAATTAGCACACTGTATGCCATCTTCTCAGGCACCAAATGATAGCCAGTCGAGGTTAGTGGCTAGCTGTTGAACAAAAGGAAGATTTAGTCAAGAGTCACATATTTCCCCCAGGTGTTGGTGGAGAGCAAATCTGATCTAACAGGAGAGATAATATTGTTTTTGTTGTTTTTTTTTTACTTTGGATACAAAGGCAGCTCTATGTGAACGACTGATGTCTGAAGAAGTAGTTGTTTGCTAGCATGTTCATCATATTAACTTTATAAGGTAATAGCATGACAGTGTTGTACTTGCGGTCTAAAAAAACAGGACAGGATAAGATTTATTAACATCACAAACTTGTGTTAACTAGGGTTTGCTTACATTTTGATCAATAGTTGTTTCTTTAAATGTGTTGTTTGATATATTGCCCACACCACGATGGGTAAGCTGTTTATTTATCTACAATTTAACATAGCCAAAGGAGAAGAAATCTACATCTAATGACTTATCAAAAGAATAAAAGGAATAGAAAAGTGCATCAGTAAAATCCTAATCAAATTAATGTTGAAATCCTCTGTTGTTCAGTCCCTCGACTGTAGGATGACTTGGCCCTCTAAGGACTCGACTAGCTGGATGACACACTTCCCCGTTGGCCCCTCCCTGTGGAGTTGAGGCCATCAGTGTTGCAGTGTGTGAAGAATAATCACAGAAGCAGAGTAGGAAGGAACAGAGTTAAATTTAGCCTGCAGACAGGGACATTAGCAGTGAAAAAAAAAACAACAAAAAAAACAAGACCTCCTCTGAAAAGACAATAAAAATGTACTCACACGTTGCTACACACTGCAATGCAGCTCAGTTTCACCTAGAAGATACCATGTTTTCTATTCAGTCACATTGGTGGTAAAGCTGGATTTTGGAGCATTTAACAGGTGGCCAGGTCAGAGAGTGTGCACTGTGGAGGGGTCCATGGTGTCATCTCCACACATTAAGGATGAATAGCAGTCACTCTGTGTTCTAACATCATTAAACAGCACTCTGACATAACGCCTTTCCTCTGCGCCCACCATCATATTTATTCCGCTTTTATGTCTGTGTGTGTTTCTGAGCATTCCCAGTGAAGACAGGGAGGCTGCTAGAGTGAGAAAATTCAGATTCATGTCTTTATCAGGCTCTAGCGCCGTCCTCCTAATCAGCCAGGTATGCAACTCTCTCTGCTATCTGTGTGTCTCTGTCTCATGTGGTCATGGTCTTTTTCCTCCTCCTCCTCCTCCCCTGCTGTGGCTCCCCATCTTTTCTTCTATCTGCGGTAAGCATAGATATCTAGGTCTCGCTCCAGTCCTTCATAGCATTTTATTCTGCTCTAATCTCATCTTCCCCTTGAGACAGCCTCGCTTTACCGTCGTATAAAACTCTCTTGTCTCACCATCCGTCAGTCACTCATAAACACCCTTCTTCTTTCGGTATATCTTGTCAACAATATTAACCCCCTCCCATCCCCTTTCTCTCTCCCTTTCTGTCTGTTTCGACCCGTTCTTCCTCACCCTCCTTTTCTCTGTCGGTGCTGCTCTGGCACTGGTGCAGTGTTACCTTGCAGAGCTTGTGAGTGCTAGAAATCAGATCTAGTTATCTAACACAGACACCACACCAAAAAAAGAAACGAGGAGAGGTGTTCGCTGGCAGTGGTGCTGTGGATAATAATTTATTTTGGATTGTATGCATGCATTCTGAAGTGCAGAGAAAGCAAAGGTGGTGGTTGTTCTTCAAGTCTGGGCACTTATTTTTGTGTATTTTGCGCCTGTACTTCCTTTTGTTGTGCTGTTGCTAATTGGTCCTCCAGAGGATCCGTTTGTATATGTTGGCAAGATGGATGACCAGGACTAAATCCCTGCATTCTGGAGGAGAGGAAAACCAAAGTGAAAACTGTATTATTTACTGTTTTTTTTTTAGTTTCTTAACATTTGGCTGTATTTCCAAGAATATGGTTGATTGTTTCAGTGTAGCTGTTGTTGTTATCTTTGAGACTTTTATATGAGCATGTCCCTGTCTGACTTGTCCATCACACCTGATTTTCTCATGCTATGTTATCCTTTTATTTTCTCATGTGTCTTGTCTGGCTTGTTTTTGCTGCAGCAGTTCTCTTCACTGACATATTCAGGACTGAGTTCCTTCTGAGAAGCCAAGTGGGCACCAAATATAGGAGGACTCACACACACGCATTGACACACACATAGACACCACACACAGTACCCAAACTGCATCAGGAATACCTTCATGTTCTTCTCCATTTTGTGTTTTTCTCTTTGGAAATCCGCAATGTGGTTTCTTTTTGTTTGAATGCTGCATGGCAATGAAATTATTTCAACAAACAGAACTTTGTGTTATAGTATTGATTCATCTATGGTGTTATTTTGAAAAGTTTTTTTCCCACTACTAGTTCAAAATTCAGAGATATTCATTTTACTCTTACGTGAAACAAAGAAAAATAGATAAATTTAACATTTTGAGATGCTGGAACCAGTGAATTTTTCATTGGAAAAAAAAGAATTTAAATGGTTACAAAAACAGTTAATTTTCTGCTGAGCAGCAAATTGATTAATTGACTCTCTTTTCAGCTCTACAGTATACAATACAGACATTAAAGAAGATAATTACAGGTTACAGTTTCTGAATAAAAAGCACCTATGTAGTGATTTTCACCATTTTACTTTGTGTAAAATGTCTCCTTGTTTGTTTTATTTGTCGCTTTCAGCATAATGTGCTAGCCATCCCTGGGAGATGTCCTTAAAGCACTTACAATGAAAAATGATAACCAGCATATATTTTGCTAATGAGGAGATGTCCTTGGAGAATAAACAGGGGAATAAAGGATGTATATGTGCTGCACTGTGGGGGATGATGGAATGGATTGGGGCCAAGCAGGAGAGAAGAGCAAGCAGTTGCCTCCTTTGTGCTATATTTGGTCTATCAGAAGATGGCTGGTGTGGGAGAGCAACGCATTGTGTTGTAGATACACATAGGCTCACCACATGAATGTGTTCATGAATACAGACACATATTTTCGTGCACACCTGCACACAGACTGCAGAACAGAGAAATAGATGAAAGCCGACATATAAACAGAAAGAGCAGAGCTATGTTTCTAACCTCACAGTAACACGTTTAAGTAGTCTTAGCACGACTAGATGATCTTCATGTGAGAAATGAAATTATTAATTACTGTATCGCAAATAATAATCCCACTCTTTTCTGACAGGGGTCGGCTGATTCGTACACCAGTAGACCGTCGGATTCAGACCTGTCAGCAGAGGAGGACCGCGAGGCGTATCGGCGTGAAGCCGAGCGCCAGGCACAACAGCAGCTCGACAGAGCTAAGGTATGCAAACTGCGATTTATACAGCTACATGGTACAGTGTTTTGAATGTCTCATCAGCTAAAATATGTTCCACATCGGGGGTTTTTTGGGCCTTTGGATGGTGACTATGCACCATGGTGAACATGATCAGTTTGCATACAGTAAAGGTAATAAGTTTGTTACTTTATTTAACAGAAATTTGTGCACTTTCTTTATATTTATGACTGTTTTTATAGATAAAAACACTATCAAATTTGAGTAAATGAACTCCAATTAACAAAACTGGTTAAAAATTTGGGATTAACTGATATGAGTTTTTCCAGGGCTTTTCCAATGCCAATTACTGGTAATCAAGAAATTTCAATGACTAATATACCGTGAGTCACAGGCTAAGATTCATAGCAAACCTCTTAGTGATAGCCTTAGCCTAGCACTGTTTGTAAAATAAGGTATTTTCAGTGTAATGGGAAGCTGGGAATGCTTATATAAGATTGCAGTGTTTATTACTACTTAAGCAGCATCTGCTACCCAACCTTCAAACCACAACTCCACTAACTCACCGAAACTACTTCACTCCACTTTTCCATCCCTGTGAATCAACAGTATCTTTCAGTGTTGATTGGCTGTTACTTGTGACGTGTAACCAATCAGAAAGTACTGTGGGTGGGACATTGCCTGAAACCACAGAGTGACTATAGACAGAGCCGGCTGTAACAGAGTAGCACTTTTAATTTGTTTTTAAAATTACAATACCAATAATTAGAGAAATGTTGAACATCGGCCTCGATAATTGGTCAGTAATCAGTCGATCATTATTAAAATTATACACACTACCAGTCAAAAGTTTGGACATACCTTCTCATTTTATGGCTTTTCTTTATTTTCATGATTGCTTACATTATAGATTCTCACTGAAGGCATCATAACTATGAGTGAACACATATGGAATTATGTTGTAAACAAAAAGTGAATAAGTCAAAACATGTTTGATATTTTAGATTCTTCAAAATAGCCACCCTTTGCTTTGATTACTGCTTTGCACACTCTTGGCATTCTCTCAGTGAGCTTCATGAGGTAGTCACCTGAAATGGTGTTCCGACAGTCTTGAAGGAGTTCCCAGAGATGCAGAGCATCTCATCCCAAACCCTCTCGACTGGGTTTAGGTCAGGTGACTGTGGAGGCCAGGCCATCTGACGCAGCACTCCATCACTCTCCTTCTTGGTCAGATAGCCCTACACAGCCTGGAGGTGTGTTTGGGGTCATTGTCCTGTTGAAAAATAAATGATGGTCCAACTAAACGCACACCAGATGGGATGGCATGTCGCTGCAGGATGCTGTGGTATCCATGCTGGTTCAGTATGCCTTTAGTTTTGAATAAATCCCCAACAGTGTCACCAGCAAAGCACCCCCACACCATCACACCTCCTCCTCCATGCTTCACGGTGGGAACCATGCATGTAGAGACCATCCGTTCACCTATTCTGCGCCACACAAAGACACAGTGGGTGGAACCAGAGATCTCAAATTTGGACTCATCAGACCAAAGCACAGATTTCCACTGGTCTAATGTCCATTCCATGTGTTTCTTGGTCCAAATAAATCTCTTTTGCTTGTTGCTTTTCCTTAGTAGTGGTTTCTTAGCAGCTGTTTGACTATAAAGGCCTGATTGGTTCAGTCTCCTCTGAACACTTGACGTAGAGATATGTCTGCTGCTAGAACTCTGTGTGGCATTTATCTGGGCTCTAAACTGAGGTGCTGTTAGCTTGCGATTTCTGAGGCTGGTGACTCAGATGAACTTATCCTCAGCAGCAGAGGTGACTCTTGGTCTTTCTGTCCTGGGACCATCCTCATGTGAGCCAGTTTCATCGTAGTGCTTGATGATTTTCTGCACTTGGAGATACAGTCAAACTTTTTGCAATTTTCTGGACTGACCTTCAGTTCCTAAAGTAATGATCGACTGTCGTTTCTCTTAACTTAGCTGATTGGTTCTTGCCATAATATGGATTCTAATAGTTGTCAAATAAGGCTGTCAACTGTGTAGCAACCTGACTTTTGCACAACACAGCTGATTGTCCCAACCCTGTTAAAAAGACAAGAAATTCCACGAATTAATCTTGACAAAGCACACTTGTGAAGTTGGAACCATTTCAGGTGACTACCTCATGAAGCTCACTGAGAGAATGCCAAGAGTGTGTTAAGCAGTAATCAAAGCAAAGGGGGGTTATTTTGAAGAATCTGAAATCTAAAATATGTTTTGACTTACTTAACACTTTTTTGTTTACTACATAATACCATATGTGTTCATTCATAGTTTTGTTGCCTTCAGTGAGAATCTACAATGTAAATAGTCATGAAAATAAAGAAAAACCATTAAATGAGAAAGTATGTCCAAACTTTGGATTGGTAGTATATATGTGTGTTTTTAGTGTCATCTCCAATAAATCTTTATGTTTCAGTGTTACTCTGACCTTCCTATCTTGCAGGGATTGCTAAAGACTGAGTGATCTAGCTACATAAGCTGAATTGCACATCCATGTACCTCTTGCAGACTATGTACTATGTTTAATAGCTAAAATTACACTTTTATACAGTCGCATGTTTTAATTTCCTATGATTATGCTGCAGAAAAGTGATTATTCAAATAACAGACTAGCAGTTAACTTGAACTGCAGGGTTCAATACGGCAACTTAACATTATTTCACACAACACTTGGTCCAGACTGTGGAGGTTGGGCAGAAGGCCTATGTTCATGTCGTGTTTTTCCCCAAGCCAATGTCAGGACCAATGTCAAACTAGTGCTTTTCAGCTGAATAAGTCAAATTTACACAGGTAACCTTCTGTCTGTTAGAGGGGGGTACAGCAGAATGCAATTAACCCAAACGTCCCTGCTTCCATTGTCACAGTAAATGTAATCAGTTCCTCTCTGCCACTCTGTGCAGGAGGACTTAAAGGAATGTAAATTATAAAAAAGTTATCCACTAGGTATTTGGTACCAACCCATATGCTGGAAAAGTCTGGAAAAGCAAAAACAGAGCTCACCTTACCCCTCAGTATTCACTGTTAACCCTCCCGTCAGCAGGGTTGAAATGCGCGGTATCTTTTAAAAATCGCTGAAATTACACCATTTATCAGAGCAAGAAACTGTAAAAACAGCAATTTTTTTTAGATTTTGTTTGCTTTCAAATGTTACTTGTGTTACTCATATGTAGCACATTGTTTGGTCAGAAAACTGAAACAAATCTAAGGTCAAAATCACTCCCAAGATTTCACCAAAACAACTCTATTCTGTGTCTCGTTCAATAATCAAAATGAACCACTTGGTTTGACACGATTCTGTAAATATAAACCAAGAAGCTGTGACTGACTCAGCTGTGACTAACAGTTATATGACAAAAAATGAAAGACTTTTCAGCTGAATTGGGCTGAACTGCAGGCTGTGTTTATACAGAAAAGACTATAGACACATATAGAAACAATTAAAAATCTCAGTAGTTAAATTATTTATAGTATGAAGAGTCTTTATATTTGTTAAATAAACAAGAAAATGTACCTTTTTGTTTTCCTTTTTAATTTTATTGATGGCATTCCAACTTTGTTATACTGCGGAGGACAATTTTTTTAGGTTTTTCTACTTCTAGCCATGGTTGTGCCATTTCCAGAGGTGCAGGACTTTACATCGCATCACAGTGAAAAAGAGCCAGTGTACTAGATGCACCTTTCTCAGTGGGCTGCTTGTGGTCACAATGCATTCACAGATAATTAACATTTATCCTACCAAATCTTGGATGCAAAAATCCAAAATCACACTGGCTATATAAAGGGCTCATTGTTTACCAGGTTACAAAGTTAACACTTGCTATTAGCTGTCACGAGAGCACTAACCTCAAACTCTTTGTTGCTGCATTTGTGTCTGTGATTTTTGAACTACATGTGTAGTGTGTAAATGTCCAGTCACAGAATTGTCGCATTCTTTTGTATGATTAAATTAGAATTTTGGGACTGGGCCCAAAGGTCAATGGGCAGAAGTCCAAGTGAAGTGAGTCCAAACCTTGGGTGCACTGTATAATATGCTTATACTGCAGTCTTCATCGCTGACACGTTCTTGTTGTTTTTATTTATCGCTGCTACAGTCCAAACCTGTAGCGTTTGCAGTAAAGACGAATGTGAGTTACTGTGGAGCTCTAGATGAGGACTGTCCTGTCCAAGGAGCTGCAGTCAATTTCGATGCCAAAGACTTCCTGCACATCAAAGAAGTGAGCGATTATCTGCCGTTAATGGTCACCAAATACCTCCATTACATTAAAAAAAAGACAGATACCCATAAGACAGTGCTGTTGTTGTTGTGAATTTAACAGAAGTACAATAATGACTGGTGGATCGGGCGGTTAGTAAAAGAGGGTGCAGACATCACCTTCATTCCCAGCCCCCTGCGACTGGAGGCGATGAGACTCAAGCAGGAGCAGAAACAGAGGTCAGTTCAGAGCTTTAACTACACAGGTATCAAGCTCCTGAGAGGATTTATCTCTACAATATAAGTTTGATAACTCAGTTTGGTGTGGTTATTGCAGGAAAACAGGAGGTAACTCCTCGAGTTTAGGTGACATGGTGAGTGGGAGCTGGAGGACCACACCACCATCTGCAGGTGAATGTAAGTACTACAAACCTGCCTGTGGTGCTGCAACAGAAACCAGTTTCTGCTGCCTTCTGTTTTATTCCTTCATTAACCGTTATTTCCTTGTTTTCACAAGCTAAACAGAAGCAAAAACAGGTAGGTTTTGTCAGCTTTTGATTGTACGGAATTTGCTTCTAACACATACTGTTCGATTTTTAGCTTTAAGTGACATTCTCAGCATGTTTTAGGAACTGGAAATATCTTTTAAATGTTTCATCAATTAAAAATGGGATTGTGTGACAGTAAATTGTGCATGAGGAAGTTTGTGCTGTAGCTTTTATGCAGTAATGCTTTATTATTTATTGATATTATAAGTGACAGTAGTGAGGGAGCTCATTAACTTTTAAGGGCTAGTATCAATTTTAGCTAAATCTTGAATTCATTATTTTTCACCTACCCAAGTTTAGTCCAAGATAACAGATTAGCTTTAGTACTAGGAATTATTGTTATGCAATGTTGGAAAGTACTAAAAAAAATGTGACTAAATGTCAATAAATTTAAGATTTACTGTCCTTGCTGTTTTTTGTGATACTTTGACTGTAATGACTATTAAGAAAAAGTAATATTTAATTGTGTTTTCTATTTTTTACAACAAACAAGCCAAACCCTCATCTTTTCTTACCCTTGTTTTCTCTGTTTTTTCATCCATTTCCTATTGTCCTCCCCTATGTCTGGCAGGAACATGTCCCTCCCTACGACGTGGTGCCCTCTATGAGGCCGGTGGTCCTCGTGGGACCATCGCTGAAGGGCTATGAGGTCAGCTTCTCCTCATTTCACCTCCAGCACACAGAACAACTGCCTTACTCTGCACTATTTGTTACCACTACTCCTGCCCTGCTGCATTCATTGTTCAACCAACTGAATTTATCTTTTGAGTCGGATTTGGCTTTATTATTTATTATTAAATATCCTCAGAGGTATAAGAGAGTTGATTTAGAATTAAGGTTTTCCATGTCGGCACGTAGGAATGCATGTGGTACTCTGAACAAAGCATTCAAACATCAAATAAAGACTAAAAATCACTACAGATTTTTATTATTTTTCTTGCAAATGTTTATTTGTTTCAATGTGTTCAAAATAAAATCATTACCAAACACAGAAACAACAAACCCTTATACTGTAGGTTACTCTGCTAACACAGAAACATAACACACAGCTTGAAGGTAACAGAGGAATGTCACAGCCACAAACTGTAATTGTATAATTTAAACTCAATATTCCTCGAGAGTTGATAACTCCACAGAGCAAGTTCATAAAGTTCAACTCAGCAAAAAAAAATACAAAAATTATATAGTTATAGATGCATTGTAAAAGTGTTTTTACGTTTATTCAAAATCTAAAACTGAATTCTGTTTGCAGGATGCAAAAGTATGCAGACCCTTAATTTAGCACTTTGCAGAAGGCCCTTTGACAGCGGTTCCATTTTCAAATCTTTTTCGCCATCACTCCGAGCTTTCCACCTCTGTATTTGGGCAGTTTCTCCAGTTCTTCTGAGTAAATCCTCAGTTATTTTTAGAACTCATGGAAAGCATGTGAGGTGCCATCTCCAGATCTCTGTCTGGGCTTTGGGACGCTCAAGGGCAGACAGACCTGCTGATGATGGTCGTTCTTCCAGCAGGTTCTCCCTGAAGCTCCACTGGAGTGACTATTGGGTTCTTGCTCAGTTACTCAGTTTGGCTGGACACCGAGTCCTGGTGGTGCCATACTCCTTATATCTCATAATTACTGAGGCTACTGTGGTCCTACAAACAGTCAAAGCTTTGGAAATATTTTCATGTTCTTGCTCCGATCTATATCTCACCACAGTTTTATCGCAGAGGTCTACAGAGACTTCTTGGACTTCATGCCTTTATTTTTGTCCTGTCATGCAGTGAGAATTTTGCAGTCAAAGTCTCTTAACTATGTCCAGTCAGTTCAGCAGACTCCAATCAAGTTTTAGACGCATCTCAAGGATACTTAACTCAAACAGGACAAACCTGACCACAGTTTTCCACAGCGATGGGTCTCAGTGTAGACTGATAACTGATTTTTAGATTAAATGTGCCACACAAAATGTCTGAATATGTTCTGAACAAACTGTATCTGTGTTCTCTCATCACTTCACTATTAATTACTTCAACAAGAGCCACTGTATCACTCAGTTGGTTATGTGTCCGGTTCTAGTTGAAAGAGCAAACAGATCTCCGTTTTCTTTACCTCTTAGAGTAATCTCTGTATTTCACCTGTAATAGTCCTGCACTATCCAGTACTTGACAGGAGCAGCAAGTCAACTCCAGACAGCACTAATTATACTAATGACTTTCAACCGCGCATAAGAATAGATGCCCAGGTGGAGCAATGTTCCCTGGCTTTTCTCTCCTTGCAAAAACATTTGAGAGATGAAGACAAGGAATTTCGTCCTGAAACGTGGATTTTGTATGTAATTAAAAAAGGTATTATTTTCAGTAGATGCTTTTGCAGTGTTGCTCAAATAACTATTTCTATGACTACTTTTTCTTCTGCTCAAGTTCCTGTTTTTATAAAGTAATAATACCTTTATGTGAGTAGACTTTTTGGCTACTTTACCCACTTCTGTATACATGGATATGTACTGTCATACAGATATGCTTTTCATATTTCACAGTCCATGAAGGTGGAAAGAAGCTGTTCTCATGTCTGCTATGTAATCTGACATTACAACAAAGCTTAACATATTTCTTTAATTTCACAATTTGTATCTAAATTGTTGTTTTTTATGTTCTCCCACCTAGGTGACAGATATGATGCAGAAGGCTCTTTTTGACTTCCTGAAACACAGATTTGAGGGAAGGTCAGCAAAATGGAGAAATCACAGAATAAGCCCAGTAGTTGTTGAAAGTCACATGTTAATAATTCTGGTCAGAAAATTTCAGTGCACATTTTTCCTCTCTGTGTTTTGTGACTTTGCTCGCAGAATCTCAATCACACGTGTAACTGCCGACCTGTCCTTAGCCAAGAGATCTGTCCTCAACAAAAGACCCATAATGGAAAGATCCAACACTCGCTCCAGCTTAGGTAACTGTGAGCATGAAAACGTTACAGGTCTCTGTTCTTGCAAAGCATTAACTGCCAACTTATAAAATGAGTCTTGTCTGTGCAGCGGAGGTTCAGAGTGAGATCGAGAGGATATTTGAACTCGCCAAAACCCTGCAGCTGGTGGTTCTGGACGCAGATACGATCAACCATCCCGCACAGCTCGCCAAAACCTCCCTCGCACCCATCATTGTCTACGTTAAAGTTTCCTCACCAAAGGTACACCTCACTTATGAAAGCTGGATTCAGGCTGCCTCATCTTCATTGATGTATGAAACCATCTTGTCTTTTCTTCTAAGGTGCTCCAGAGGCTGATTAAATCCAGGGGGAAGTCTCAGAGCAAGCACCTGAATGTGCAGATGATGGCTGCAGACAAACTCTCTCAGTGCCCCCCCGTGAGTGCGATTATGTGTGGTCATTTCCAATCAGTCTGTTCAGTCTAACATTTTATATGACCATTTTGGATGATATCACTGGTGGTGAACTCACTCAATCCAGTGCAAAGGATATTCTGATCATTTAAGGCGAGGTCAGATGCATGTTATTTCATTCCCATCAACACTGAAACTTACACTGGGTTGAGCCATTTAAACTGTGTTTATGCTCATTTACACCAACTGTGCATTAACTGTTACAAACAACAGCTGTTTAACAAAGGTACCTGTCCATTTACCAAATGAAACTTTTTGTACGTGACCCTTTTTAAGAAAAAAAAAAGAAAGATGTGCATCATCAGTACATTGGAATAGGTTTGGGACTGAATGCCACAGTCAGGGTAGGGACATCAGAAAGACATTGTCAGTTTTGGTCTTTTTATGAGATTCACTATCAATAACAACACCAGCCTCATCCTTTAACACTCTTTACTGTTGGCCATCATTACTGTGTCACTTTCTTGATGACTGAAACTCTTGTAGGCTGGTCATGGTAAACTTGTAAGAATCCAACTTGAGTTTTCACGGACCGCAGGAAAGGCACCGTAGTTCTAGAGAAAATTGGGTAATTTCAACACAAGCCATGATTTTAATCCATGCAAGAGCCATGGCTGTAAAGATGACAATACCAGTCGAACTGTCACTTTGATCCAAATTCAATGGTCTCAACTGTTGGGTGGGTTGTCATCAAATTTACTGCTTTAAAGTCCTTCTCTGTTCAATGATTAAACCCTAAAAAACATTTTTCCACGAAAATAATTCTTTATTACCTTGAAAATGGCTTAGATGTAACTCTGCCTCTCGTTTACCTCTTTAACGTCATCTCTGACTACAGCTTTAAGGTGCTCCACCATGGCGTGACTGCCCTTTTTCACTCATGATGTCCCTTCTAGCATCTAATTTCGACATGTTAACAAAAAACAGTTGATTTTAACCGAAAGGAGCCTTTGAAAGAGGCATCCAGTCAAATATTGCTATTGGTCTAACAATATATGATCAGCAAATGTTAGAATGCTAACATGCTAGGCTATGATGGTTACCATGGCAAATACAACATGGGGACAGCTGCAACTAACAATTAGGTTCATTAATGATAGATCTGCTGATTAAGTTGTTCCACAAAATGTCGGAAAATGGTGAAAAGTAGCTGTTGTAATATTCATTTTTAGGACAACAGTCTAAAACTCAGCGATCTTTGGTATGCTGTCAAACAGAGTAAAGAAGAAATCTGTCTCATTGCAGTTGCTGGAACCAGAGAATGATCTTAAATGACTAATATTTTCAGGAAAATGGTTGCAGACAAATTTTCTAGCAATAGACTGATCGATTCCTTATTTAACCCTTTGATGCATAACCTGGGTCAAAAGTGACCCAAATCCAATGGAAAATGGGTATCTCCTGATGTGGTCTACGCATCAAAGGGTTAAATACTTCGGTGCTGCATTATTGTAGCTAAACACTGGCATGTTTGGAAGCATGTCTGCAGACTTGTTAATTTTTTTTCTTGCTGTTCTCATGCAGGATATGTTTGATGTCATTTTGGATGAGAACCAACTGGAAGATGCTTGTGAGCATTTGGCCGAATACCTGGAGGTCTACTGGCGTGCCACTCACCTCCCAGGAAACACCCCCCTTAATCCCTTACTGGAGCAAAGTCTGATGACGCCGCCTTCTGCCATCTCTAGCCTACAGGTAAGTTGGTCTTCATGTGTTAGAAAAGCAGAGGAGCATGAAAGTAGGCTTTTAATACTGTTTAAAGACTCTGAAGTGTTTGAACTCGCTGTATGTTGTCACTGTCTTTACCAGCTCTTCCCATCTCAAACTCTCACTCCTGTGTTTTGATTTGTCTCCAGTTGTCTTGTCTGTCTTCTCACTCATCCATGCTTAACATTTCTGCAGTTTTCTGAAACACAGGAATTAATTGAATGATCGCTTACAAAATGGGGTGAGTAGTAGGGTTTATATAATATGTATATATATTTGCACTCTACCCTCTTACACCTCCCGACTCCCGAACACGACGCAGCGGCTGAGACAGTGAATGAACAGCATTTTATTCATTCAGATCTCACCACAGCAAAGATAAGACGGTGTGTTTTCTTTTCTTGACTGCATCCTGCCTCTTTTCCTTTACTTGATGGTCTCAGGTGAATCACTACTCCACAAGCTTTTGGGCAGAAAATTCACAAAGCAGTTATGCTCCATCTTCAATTTACCACCGTAATTGAGATGCAGTGTTTATGTGAATTATAAGAAAAGTTCTCTATTATTTTCTATTTGTTCTGTTGATGCTGACCCTTTTCCGAGAATGCTTTGTGAATGCTGTCTCTGCTCACCATGGCACATAATGCTAACTTGAATGACGCTAATGACAATCAAATGATCAGTGCTTTAACAATGTATTCACCTGAACTACGTAAATGCAAATTTACACTGTACACAGAGACCATAACATCAATATAATAACATTTTATGTGAAAGTGTAACCCCTGACCATCCATAAACTTGCATTTCTTTGGTTCAGTGTCTCTAGTGTCAATCTGTAAACACACAGACAAAACAAAGGACTTTGAGGAGACTTCCCTAACAAACACTGCTGCACTAATGCATGAATAATATTAATATGTTAGCCCTTTAATGCTGCACAGTTCAGTTTTATTTCTGTAACTTGCAGACTATGAACACAGCGCCTGATGGTGATGCAGGATGAGTTTAGAATAAATGCACAACAACCGCATTCTGCATAGTTTGACATACATGACTGCTGATTCATTAACTTCTACATACATTTTTACTGACTTGTAATGGTTGGAGGCTGTCTAGTTGTGGGGAGATTATCACCATATGGGACCTTTAATGCTTTAGATACAGTTACCATTTCTTTGAGCTTTTAGCTCATCTGTAAATACATATATTTATATTTGTGACTAAACACTGTAAATACATATATTTTGCCATTCTAAGTGATTGAATGAGACAGCACTCAAATCAAGGATTAAGGATATTTGTTGTCATTGCAGTTCCACAACAAAACTTTTAGGAACTAATCATTATTATATTAATGACTCGTGCAGATATTATGTTAGTCAGCATTTGCATTCAGTCAAGACTGTAATATCTCAGCAACTACCAATAGACTGTACACATGTACAAGAATTAACGCTGTTGGCTTGTGTGATATCCAGACTGTAGTTTCAGTTCAACCAGGAGTCTGACATTTTGTTTTAGTGAAATGTCTCGACAACTCTTGGTGTACATCAGCATGTTGTCAATGTGAGCATGTTAGCATGGTGACAATAGCTTTTTAGCCAATGTAGATGACAGTATATGAATTACTGTCTCAGTAGCCAAACATCACCAAGATATTTTATTTACTTTTCCACGTGTTGTAAAGATCTAGGGAAACGGGCAATTACACAAAATGAGAAAACTAGCTTTAGCTTCTGCAGCTTTCCAAAAAATGCGATTTTTATTTCAATAATTTTTTTTTGTTGTTTAAAAGTAAATGCAGAAATCAGACACCTAGAATGGACGCTTTGCTCAGTGCATTAGGGGAAACCATACATGCTGTTTTGTGTGACTCCTCGTTTCTTTGAATCTCTACAACGGAAGTGCAAAGTTAGCATGACTCATTAAGCCACAACATGATGAAATGACAAACAGGTTGAAATAAATCAGACTTCTCCTTTAAAACAGACTTGAACGTTTCCTTCAGAGTCCTTCTTGATGTAGTGTTTGCATTATTCTGTCTCCCCTCTGTGCGTCTTCTGTCTTAGAAAAGTTACTAGAAAGTGTGAAGCTACTTTAAGATGTACTCTTGGCTTTAGAGCTCTCTTTTGACTCCCTGTTTTTCTATTTTGTCGTCCATGACCACTCAAATCATCCAGAACAAGAACCAGCCGCAGCCTCGTGAGGCGGTGGGCTTGGAGGGTGACGAGGAGGAGGAGGCTGGCGAGGAGGCCCACTCCCCCCTGGAGCAGGACAGTCTTATGCCATCTGACGAGGCCAGCGACTCCCTGTCTCGCGGCCGGAGGGGAAGCCCCTGCCACAGGGGCGGCGAGGAGGATGAAGAGGAGGAGGAGGAGGAAGAAGAGGAGGAAGAAGAGGAGGAGGATGAGTATACCTCCCCCTGCCACACTCGCACATACAGGGACATGTACCCGCCTCACCGTGGGCACCCAGGCAGCGCCCACAGTGCCAACGGGCACGAGTCACAGGACAGGCTGCTCCAACGCGAAGCTCAGCAAGGTCACAACCAGAGGAACAACCGCCAGCGCAGCCGCCCTTGGCCCCGAGACACCTACTGAAACCAGGGCCCCTCCCCGCCTCCAGATCGGCACCGAGGCCCCCCACCACCGAGCCCTACGACAGTCTCACAGTTCCAAACAAATGAATTTAAAAAGATGATAAAATTTCCCAAAATCAGCTCAAAAACTTCAATGCTAATCGGAAACAAACAGAAACAGATGCCCAGTTTAAATAATCTAATGTTCCAGTTTATCCACAGAGAGGATTACTAACCTCTTCTAAGTCAAGTCATTCAGATTAAAGTCAACAGGGCTGCTCACCTCTGCAATGGAAAGGTTTCAGGCTACCAGCTGTACGCAAACTCAAACTTTAGCTGCTTTGCCTAAGGTTTCTCTATTGTAGGATGTCTCATATACTGGCCTTAAAATTCCTAAGACTTTTAACTATCTTTACTATTGCATGTATAATTATTTTAAGACTATTTGCACATTAACGTCAGAACAGGAATTGAATGATCTTTACAGATAAACTAATGTAGGAATGTCTTCTGTTGAATCCATTTAAATGGGAAATAGTAATGCATTTGATTACAATGTATATACTGAATGGGCACCTGGTTTTGTTTCATTGCTACTTAATTTAATTGTTTGATTTTGTTTCATAGACTTGTTTGTTGCCATCCATGTGTTCAGTGAATGGCATTGGGGAGACTCACGCTCAGTCTCTACAGTCACAATGTAAGTATTCGGTATGAAGCTGCAGTACAGCGTCAGCGTCACCTACAGTGCAGTATGTTCTGGGCATCACTCGTCTTTGCTGTGGCACAATCACTCTTAAAAAAAAAATCTAAAAAACGGGCACAGAGAATGTAAACACAAAGAAAGGGAATGTTTTCAATCTTTTAAAAGGACGAATTCTTTGCCAAAACACTTGTTTACATCAAGTCATTCACATCCGTCAAGCACATGCTGCGCAGCTGCAGCTCCTCCTCGAATCCAGGCTTCAGAGAATGTAAGCTTGCATGCCTTTTGCACCTCCAGCACCACCCGGTGTCTCCGACCCGACCGATCGGCCCCTAATTCGATTGTAGCACGTTATTGATTGTAGCATCCACGACGCTGATCTCACCCCCTTTTGTGTTCAAAACATTGCATCACGTCCGCGTACTGCAGTTCTACAGCTGGTTCTTTGACCACGGCGGATCCTCAGGTGTAAAGTCCTACACACTCATCGCGCTCAACTCCATGTAAAGAATGTGTCGTGCTCCTGAAGGACTCGTAGCACTCGATGTCATTCTGTTCCTGCACCGTTTCTAGTCCGTGAGCCGACGACGAGTTGGACGTGATGCTGACGAGCGGCGACCCGGCCCTGTTTCACGCAATAGGGTTGGCGTCGTCGCAGCCAGCTTTCTAGGAAACACCGGTTTACTGCTTCCATGTCTCACAGGTATCCTATCTAGTGTTCTGTATATTTTGAAGAGAAAAAAAATCAGCATGATTGAAAAAGAAAAAAGAAAAAAAATCTATGCAAGTGTTGCATGAAATCTGATTGTTTCTTTTTACGGTTAAGTATTTTAGTAATGCATTGATTCTGACTCTCCTCGTCGTCTTGTAGTGATAGTCTTGTCTTTGGGGCTACTCACTCCTTGCACCACTAACAACACAACTACTAAAAGTCAGTTTATTTCTCCACACTCCTTAGTACTGGGGACATTCTTCCACTATATTACAGGTTGACGCACTTTTAAAAGTCACTCACTAAAAAGTTGTCCCAGATCAGGCCTTTGATTTTTTTTTTTTTTTTTTTTTTAATTTGTGATAAAAGGAATGAGTGAATAATCAAAGCCCTGTATGTCTTAGTTCACCAATTAGCTACTTTCATTATATTTTTGGCAGTTTGTTTTTCAAAGCGGACCAATTCAGCAACTGATAAAGCAGTTGAGGTTTTTCAATTTATGAAGCACAATTTTTACAAGGGTTATAATTTAGTTTCCTGTCTTATTCTGTATGCAATACGAAGCCTAACATTGAAAAACTTTAAACGCCTTAGACCATCTGGACTTCCTCTTTTGTGTGAGTAGAAAAAAATATATATATATTGCACTACTTTTCTTTGAGATGGTTGCTTTGTAATGCAATAACTGCACTAAATATAACCATATATCCACCAGACTACCACAGCGTGCTAGCGTGACCCGACACGCCTCTTCCCTCTATTTATCAAAAGAGACAGCAAATGTGTAAAAAGTGAGACATTTCCTGCCTGATGCTGTATAGAATGCTTTGTATTTGAAAATAGATTTACAATGCTAAGTAAAATATGACTTAAACTAAATAAACATGACATTTTATGTACTTTTAATTGTTTGGGTCGTTTCTGTGATTCAGCACGACACTTAGTGATGCTTTTCTGTGTGTTCACCACTTTGGTTCAGGCTGAGATATCTCAAATAACCAAAGAACTGACTTTGTTATCTCATCTTTCCCTCTAGAGCCACCATAATAAATCGACTACTGCACCCTGTTCTTTCACGCTGGATGTAATTTGCACTCTACACCTTTAGAGGGCAGTACAGTTTCAGGGTTGTCACTTTGAGCCCCATCTCAGAAAATTACAGGGTAGTTTTCCTCATGGCAGATCAATTGTAGTTACCCACTCCATTATTTTGTTTCTTGGGGCTAAAGTAAGACAAGGAATAATTCAAATAGACATTTTGGTTTCAGTGTAGACCAAACCATGTCTACAAGATCCATGCCAACAGAGACACGGCATCTTCCTTTGTCTTAGTTTGGTCCTTTTAAAGTCGTTTCCTCTTCAAATACTGTGTGCAAGAACAACTTTGACATTTGAAAAGGGCACTTTTGCTTTCAAGAGAAAAAAATGGGGCAGAGGTGGTGCCCCTTTCGTCCTGCCCACTACTCTGGGGTGGTTCATGCAGTTCATTGCTCCATAATGTGGCTTCTCTGTTGTGTTTTCAGGCAGCGAGTCTCAAACTCCATTGACTGAAGAGGTGCTGTTCACTCTGAAGGTTGAGAGCTGTGCAGCGATAAGAGCCCTCGTCAGCTATTGTACCTCTAATCTGAAATAACACTCTCCTTTTGCACTGTTGTACTTTACATATGACTGGCTCTAATTTAATTCGCTCTGTCATATCTCCTGATTTTCATCCCTGTAAGTCTTCTGTCATCTTGTGTTTATTTCAGAAATGACAAAGACATTTTGGACGCAAACCCTTTTTAACGTCTGTGCAGCTGCTCTCAGGTGCATTAAATCAAAAGTCATCTTCTCTCATTGAAGGGAAACTTAGCCTGCAACTTCTGACACGGGCAGGAAGCTTTTAAGGGAAAATAATCTTGTTATTTTGTGCACAATCGACAAACCAAAACACCTTCATATGCACTCCATTTAATCTTTTGCTCCCCTGTCAAAGGCACTGAGACGCTGAGAGGGACGACTACGCTCCACCACTGCAATTATCCAGCTGTTAGCATAATATGCCACAGTGTGTGAAATACCTGCACTCTAGATTTATGATAATGAACTAGTTTCTCCTTTGCAGCCTCAGCAAACAATTAATAGACAAGCATTTCCAATACATTTCCACTTCATGATTGCACTTGTGTTTTTGCTAATATTTTTTCATCACACCCTGGTTTACATAATGCAAGAGCTCTCAACCTCATCTTACTTGAATTATGCAAATTTTTCACTGCGAGGCACATTGGATGAGATGGATTTTTCCTTTTTGAGTCCTTTCTTAAAATTATTCAAATGAGATTTGGGATTTATGCCCTCTGTGTGTCTTCTTCTACCGACATTCCCATCCTGTCTTTACAAATAAGGTGCAAATTAATCCACATTACATACACAAGCAGCCTAATCTGAAGCTTGTCTGTCCTTCTTGGAAGTGGTTTATTTTAGCCTCCCAGTGGCTCATGATGCATGTAGACAAATACCACTATAACATATCCACACACATGCACACTCAACACTAAATGTCAGTGGGGCGAGTTAGGTAAGGAGGAAACATGGGGTGAAAATGTAACTTTCAGCAGCGACTACCCAGATAAATGTAGGTCAGACCGCCGTCAGGTGCCCAGGCAGCACATTGGCCAGACTATAGGTCACCGTGTTAGCTGCACACAAGGAGTCATAGTTCGGGGATCAGATAAAAGTCACTACATCTTCAGATGACCAAAGTGTGCCACCTTCCCCCAGCATTGTCACTTCTCATCAGGAAAACACTGGTGACACATAGGCCAGCAGAAAACCTTGACAAAACAGTCTGCTGTGACGCTGAAGACCAAATATAACTGAGTGGCTCAGCATACGTTAACCTTTCTGAATTCTGCAGCAGTCCCATCATCAGAAAAGTCTATGCAGCCTTGGAATATACCTAACCACTAATATCATAAATCATAAAGAAGAAAAAGAATGAAAGTCAAATTTCTTAAATTATATGTAAATCTATATTTATTTTTACAAAAATGAAAAGAAAACCAACATTGAGTCATCATGTACACAAGTATTACCAGAATTCTATACTTTGGACATTTTACTACTTAGATTTTAAAATTGTTCCCATGCTTGTCTCCTTTCTGCTCAGCATAATCATAACCTGCAGTTCAAAATTTCCTGAATTTTTATCAGGTGACTGTTGTAACACTGCTACTGCTGACATGACTAAAAAAAGACTGAAACAAACTTGTAGTTTGTGGTTTGCTGATAATTTTGTGCAGTGAACAATGTCAAAGTTATTTGAGAAGGCAGTAACAAATTAGGAATAAAATTTTTTTCTTAATCTGACTTTTCTTCTGTAAAAATATCTGTTTAATTGTTCGAGTACATTCTTAAAGTATGAGTTAAATAGTTTGAACGAAGTCTTCATCTACCCAGAATTCAATGCAAATTAGTTCTACTCAAGATAGCCAAAAGCGCAACAACAATTTAGATGTGTAGCTGTGGGCTACTCAATGAAACTACTCAATAGTCTATCAGTGCAAAACCAGGAGTAGATTAGATTAGCTTAGCTTAGCTTAGCTTAGCTTAGCTTAGCTTACCGTACAGACTGGAAGCAGGGGGAAAACATCTTGCATGGCCTAAAAAGTACACCTATATAAAATATGTAATATAAAAACAACTAGCTGTCATATTACGGGGAGCACTTTAACTAGCTTATTTAGCGTAGCAACCGTGAAACTGTTCACTGGCTGCCCAGAGACCTCATGAAACCAGCACAAAACTGACAACTCAACCACAATTTGTTGTTTTTACATTTCTGTTTGTGCCTTCGCTGTGTTCATTAGTGAACTTTAGAGCTTTTTATGGGTGTATTTGTTTCATGTTGGACAAACTCTGGCAAGCTGTTTTCAACTGCCTCCAGTATCGTATTTATGCTAAGCTAAGCTAGGCTAAACTAAGCTAAGTGTGGCTAAGCTGTAGCAGTGTTTTGAAGTACACACATGAGAGTGGTATACATCATGTCAGTGAACTCTCTCATCTGTCCATTGTAAATAATGAATAACATGTAAAGCTCATGGTCACTGTCACAAGAGCCCCAAAACAACAAACCTTTCAATAGTAAAATCTCAAAAAAACAGGTTTACACAGATTGAAGGGAAATCTGAAAACAAGGAACAAATGTGAGCCTGTAAGTGTGTGGCAATGTTCATGCAGAGATGCTATTAAAAACATTCAGTTCTTAATACTGTATGTCTTTTGGTGCAGTTATTGAGGAGTTTACAGTCAGCTACATGTTGTTTTTGTCTGATTTCTCTATATTATTTTAGAGGAAATTCCTCAAATTTGGAGGATTTTGAGGCTAAATTTTAACAGAATTTCAGTGCAGAAGTCTTTGAAGCTTAATTGAAGCCCTGACAAAGGGTGATACATTTTACAAAAACTGCATATAAAACTTTGATTGACGGCTTGTCTTTTATGTGGGAAGAGTTTCGACTCAGAACTGACAGCGGTATTTTCTAAAATCCTTCAAACGCGGATGGATGCAGTGCTATGGAAAGTGTTTCATGTAAAGATATGTTAAGAACCATAAGAGGGAGAAATGGAGCGTCACGGGATTGAAGCATTAAGTGTTGGTAATACTGTATGTTGTACATGCGTGTGAAGGCAGAGAACAGAGCACGAAGACGGAAACTTCAATGAAGCAAGACAACAGGACACGTCTACCTTGTTCCTCTCTGTACCGCAGCAGATCCATTCAGATTCTCACACTTTACGTTAATGGAATTAAAAGCTTTCTGTGACAGTTGAGTGGTTTTTTCCATTTATGTTCTGCACAACTCACCATGCTCCATTTACCCTCCACATGGCTGACACTCTTGAATTCTGCGTTATACTTCAGATTGATGAAGCCATCTGTCATCTGTTCGGGTTTGGCAGGCGGCGCTCGGCCCTGTTTGCTCCACACTGTGCGTCACGTAAACACATGTACACATACAGTCACTCATGTGTTCTGTGTGTAAATGAACTGAATCCGTCCTCCTGTGGTTGTATCACACACATTCAGTTTACCTGCAGACACACCAAAGCTACTAAATAAACTGGACTTCTTGTCATTTTCAGCCACTTCCTCATCTGACCAGCTGACCTCTGGCCTGAGATACTTCAATGTTTCAGAACAGAAAACTCCAAAAACTATTGATACAAGTCAGATAGTGGATCAAGTGCTGTGTGATGGCTTCTGTTTGCTCAAATTGCACAAACTGCTGGCAGAAGAGGAAGAAAACTTTACATGAATCACATTTTCCTGCAAGGTTGTTGAGATATATCTGTGAGTGACAGAATTAGATTCCGGCTTACAGCCAGAGACTCATGATGTTTTCCTCGAAGAGGACATGAGACAGCAAAAAATCCCCTCAAACATGTGCATTGATACTGTCATTGGGAGATTAGTGTTTACTTAAAGGAATAGTTTAAGCAAACATTACATTGATGTCACTTATTAGGGTCCGAGCACCGACGGTGCGAAGACCCTATTGGAATGCAAGGAATTATTATTATTATTATTATTATTATTAGGGTCCGAGCACCAACGGTGCGAAGACCCTATTGGAATGCTAGGGTTTATTATTATTATTAGGGTCCTAGCACCAACGGTGCGAAGACCCTATTGGAATGCTAGGGTTTATTATTAGGGTCCGAGCACCAACGGTGCGAAGACCCTCTTGGAATGCTAGGGTTTATTATTATTAGGGTCCGAGCACCGAATGGTGCGAAGACCCTATTGGAATTCGTCGGGTTTATTATTATTATTATTATTATTATTATTATTATTATTAGGGTCCAAGCACCGAATGGTGCGAAGACCCTATTGGAATGCAAGGAATTATTATTATTATTATTATTATTATTATTATTATTATTATTATTATTATTATTATTATTATTATTATTATTATTATTATTATTATTATTAATATTATTTTACCGTCTTTTGAATTGCCTTTTTGGCGGCCTTATCATACCCCAAAATGCGTCAAACTTGGCATGCTCATCAGGACTGGCGAAAAATGCCTGGTGGACGTGCGTGGATTCGCCGACCAGCACGGATGCGAGGACCTGTCCAACGCTGCTTGCAGCTTTATTTACTTTGTGATCGCAACAACTTGTCAAGATATGGAAATGATTTTAATTTGATATTCATTTCCACGTGTAGTAATCCTGACACCACAGCATACAAACTAAACAGGAACTATTAAGGAAGAAGTTTCGGTTATCTCCCTGCCTTGTAAATGGAGAAAATTTAGAAACATGTAATTTTTTATTTTTAAAAAATGCATAAAAGTTTTCTTGGTGCATGAACTGAGGCTGCTGACTGACCTTATATTGCACAATGTTCAATGTCTTTAAATATTTTCACAGTAAGGATTCATCTGTCGATCTATCTATACCTGAAACCTGATCCTCTGTATATAGTCTTCTATATGTTTGTTGTTTTTTTTTTTTAAGAATAAAGTCATCTGTATATAATGCTATGGGCAATTTTTGCACCGTTTTTTTCTTATTTATTCTTGCACTGCCTTTATACTCTTATACTTTCTCCTTTCCTAAGGAAGAAGTTTCGGTTATTTCCGCAGTTATGTTTGAAATGTAACATTACTTCTTCAGCTCAGTGCATCAGTGATCATATTGGTTTAGTGGTTGGAAGTCAATAAAACATTAGAGTCAGTCAAATTGAATGCGTCAGTGGATGGAAGTGGTGGTTGCCTTGTGCTTCTCTTCACTTGACTGCAGCTCCATGGCTCCATCTGCTGGACGGACAGAAGTGCAGCAGCTGATGGCAGCTTCTTTGACCTCACGCTGCTGTCAGACCCACAGATTTGGGTTTATTTCAGATATATATATAATAGAAAATAGTAATTAAAAAATAAGCTGATGTTGTATTTTTGCAGCAGTGAGTTTTACAGGGTTAAGAGCAACCAGTCAAAGGTTATTACTGAGGATTTTAAACAAAAACATTCAGGCAAACAGTTAACATCATAGGGTGCCTGACATGTTTGTTTTTTTTCCGGGTCGATACAGATTTTTTTTGTAATCAAGGAGATCAATAACCAAGATTTGGAATCACTACACATTTGCAGAAAAAATAAAGTTTTTGAACAGCACATAAAGTTAAGTTAAAATTAAAATAATCACGAGTTGCAGCCTTTGCTTATTTATGTTTTACATGCTGAAGTTGTCCTTCAGTGTTTCACTGATCAGATTGTGCTGTGGGCAGGAACAAGATCAGAGGGAGGCAGCTGCAGCAGACCCAAAGTAGTTTCACATTCATTTATCTGATCAGATTTCAGGGGGCTTTTTTTTTTTTTTTTTTCTTTTAAGAAATGGGACCAATAATTGAAAACATGCTAAATATCAGATGGGATCATTGGTGTCACAGGACATCTGCAGACACAGGTCAAAGATTACAAGGAGTTTATTTAACGAATGAAACTAAAACCAACACAGAAAGGATAACTAAACCAAGGTGAAAACAAAAAGGGGAAACCAGACTAATTGTAGGAGAAAGGTTCTGGTTTCAAACTCTGTGGTCTGGCAGAGAGCGGAAGAATGAAGAACCGGGCCTTTGTGGATTAAGGTGATTGAGAACAGGTGAATCAACCCCCACACCTGTGAGAGAGATGGATGGATGGATGGATGGATGGATAGATGGATGGATGGATGGATGGATGGATGGATGGATGGATGGATGGATGGATAGATAGGTAGGGAGGTAGATGGACCATAGATAGATGGATGGATAGGTAGCTTCTGCAGTGGGGAAATTTTCAGTGTGGCAGTAGCAGATAGGAAAAAAGTAAAAAGAAAAGCAGCACTCAGTGCACAGATGTAAATAGATGCTTTCTCCTTAGAGAAGAAATAGAAATGCTTGTAAAAAAAAAAAAAACCTGTGAAATTGCACATATTGACTTATTTACATTTTATTGCAGTTACTTCATGGGTGATCTGAACTACTGGGAGCAGGTTTGATTGAACACAGTCTGACTGCTGCAGGAAGGAAGGACCTCCTTCAAACATTGTGGGTGAAGCAGTCTGTCCCTGAAGGAGCTGCCGGTGATGGTCCTGTTTCCTGCAGGGGGTGGGAGATGTCCTCCATGATAGACAACAGCTTTGTCATCATCCTCCTGTCTAACACCAGCCCAGGACAGAGCTTGCTTTCTTAACCAGTTTCTTTAGTCTCTTCCTGTCTGCAGCCGTGATGCTGCTGCTCCAGCAGACCAGTCCATACAGGATGGCTGATACCACCACACAACCATAAAAGGTCCTCAGAATTGCTCCCTGCACCCCGAAGGACCTCAATTTCCTGAGCAGGTGAAGTCTGTTCTGACCTTTCTTACACCGTGCGTTGGTGTTCTATCTCTAGACATGTTTGAATGTCTTTATCAATAAATGGTCAAACACATGTTGAGTGTCAGCTCAGCTCTTTGTTCCATACATGTAAATGTTCCTATGTGATTGGTGTCTTGCAGTCAGAGTGTAAAGAATTGAAGCTGTCAGAGGCTTTCTGTGGTGAAGAGGCTGCAGGACATCAGCTGCTCCAACAGGTGAAGCCTTTGTTCTTTGGCTCCAACCAGAAGCAGCAATAAATCAGCATGAGCTGCAGCTTATCCACCTCATAGAGTGTATAATAAAGAAACCAAGAGGTTTTAGTTGATAGCTGTCGCTAGCAGTGTGTTGTTGAGGTTGTGAGGAGAAGTAAAAAGCTTACAGCACGTGGTATTCCCAGGTAGTCTCCCATCCAAATACTAACCAGGCCCAACCCTGCTTAGCTTTGCAGATCAGATGAGATCAGGTGTATTCAGTCTCAGAAACAAACCTCACATGATTCAGATCTCCACTCACACCTTTTATTTGTCATTTGGTTGCGCCAGTAATAATTGATAGCATCATTTAAGCAAAGTTAGAGCAACATCTTGTAGGACAGGTGGTGTAGAGGTAAGTTTTTTGCCTCCCCGGTACCTTAGTACCTTTATTATCTTCACTTCCTTAATACTTTTGTGTACCATCATTTACGAAAACTAACAGCTACACCCAGTAGGAAGGATAGTGCAGTGGTAAGTTATCTGCCTCTCATACAGGAGGTCCTTGATTTGAATCCAGCTCAAGGCTCTTTTTACACTTTGGCTGCATGACAACCTCTTGCAACCATCATTACAACAAACTCCACCAGAGACCTTGTGTGACAGATAGCTCACACAGAGGGTGTGTGTCTGTCATGTGGATGGTCACGGTTCGAATCCCCGCTGTGGTGTGGAGTGTCACTGGACTGGACTGGACCGGACCGGACCGGACCGGACCAGGACTGGACCCTGGCAAAAAGGAAAACAAGGAGATTTACCCATAAGCAAGGCACGAAGGCACGAAGGCACGAAGGCACGAAGGCACGAAGGCACGAAGGCACGAAGGCACGAAGGCACGAAGGCACGAAGGCACGAAGGCACGAAGGCACGAAGGCACGAAGGCACGAAGGCACGAAGGCACGAAGGCACGAAGGGCACGAAGGCACGAAGGCACGAAGGCACGAAGGCACGAAGGCACGAAGGCACGAAGGCACGAAGGCACGAAGGCACGAAGGCACGAAGGCACGAAGGCACGAAGGCACGAAGGCACGAAGGCACGAAGGCACGAAGGCACGAAGGCACGAAGGCACGAAGGCACGAAGGCACGAAGGCACGAAGGCACGAAGGCACGAAGGCACGAAGGCACGAAGGCACGAAAAGATTTTTGTTTTGCCCAAATGTAAAAAAAAAAAAGCTTGAGCAGGGTGGGGGATCAAACCTGCACTCTCCAGGTTCCAAACCACCACTACCTCTGGACTACCAGTCCTACATACCCAAATACAGGCTTTTCTTCTATTCGTCAAGGCGGTGACATCAACACTGAAAGAAAAAAAAACAATCCACAAAATCAAAAAAAGAAGATAATCTACCTACAACTTTTAAAGAACACGCTAAAAAACACAATACTAAAAAGTCACACTCTTCTCCTCATCACTCATTTTTACATTTTAACACAATTTCAAAGCCACACAAATCACATTCTTCATGTCAAATCACTTCTCTTCACTACAAATGGGAGAGAACAGCAAACAAATAAAATACAACTTATGGCTTAAATATCTTCAAAATCTCTTTGCTATTCCTCTACATTCAAATTCCTCAACACCACTCAACAATCACCTGCAGGATCTCTTACTTCTTTCTTAGCTCTGACAAAACATCTTCAAGACTCTGAGAAGACAACTCATTTTCAACACATTTGCTGCTTCGTCTAAGTGTCCACACACATCTCCAGTCATCCACAGGCCTCACCACTGATCAGCTGCACAAACTTACATGTTAAACTTCTCCAAAGATAAAATACAGGCCCTTCTGTCTGATCACAACTTTTACTGGTGGCTCATATTTCAAGTACATTTCCTTGCAAAGTCTTTATTTTGGATTAAAGTGGGATCTGTGACCAGGCAGATCACTTGTTTATTCTTAGCATTTGGATTTCACTGACATTCCTGTCATGTAGAAAAATAGAAATATCTTTGCATTGATTCAGCTAAACTAACTGCAGACACTGAGAGGTGTAAAGTTCAACAAATGCTGTTTTTATTTACTTCACTGGTGACATCAGTAGATGCTTGCAGTGAAACCACCACTGCAAATATTTATGCATTTAAGTATTACAACTGAAAACTCCCTACAAACGTCCACTTCTAACACCACAAACATTGTCCAGAGGAAATGATATTAGCTGAACATAAAAACATGTAAAACAGCTCTGATGCTTTCATCCTGAGCTCCACTCAAACATTTCACTGTGCAGCAGCTCAGCAGTTTGTTTAAGAAAAGCATTTAGGTTTAATCTGTGAAGCCCAAAACCCACCAGCTTTGAAAAATGACACCATTTACCAGAGTCACAAACTGTAAAAACAGAAGGAATTGTTGGATTTTCTATGTGAATGTATCGCCTCTCTAGTTAACTCACCCGGTTACGTCTCCATCCTGACGCTGCTCTGCTGGACCGGAGCTTCTGGACCAGCCGGGTGGACCTTCCTTCACAGATCTTCCCGGTGGGAGTGATTCTGAGTCAGCCTTGGTTGACTGCAAACTCCTTAAAATGGACACATGAGAGGAAATCGTGGACAAATCGATACAACAGCTTGTTCGGTTTGTCCTGTTCTTAAATGGGTAGAAAACTGCTGAGAGCTCTCAGTTCAATTCAATTTTCAATTCAATTTTATTTATATAGCGCCAATTACAGTCAAATTGTCTCGAGACGCTTTACAGAACCCATATGCCTGACCCCCAGAGCAAGCCAAAAGGCGACAGTGGCAAGGAAAACACCCTTTTAACAGGGAAAAAAACCTCGAGCAGAACCCGGCTCTAATGTGGGGGGAACCATCTGCCTGCTGGCCGGGCGGGTTGAGAGGGACAGAAGAGGTAGAAAGGTAGAGATAGAGGGGTAGAGATAGAGAGGGGGGGGGGTGGGACACAAGGACCATAAAACACAGCCACACATCTGAAGCATTCAGCATCCAGCTCTGGGACCAGGGACACTCGGAGAAAGGACACAGAAAGAAACAGAGTGAATGTAATGCAATAATGGTATATGTAGTAAATACATAGGTAGTTAGAGAAGGGCTCAGTGCATCAAGAGAGGTTCCCCAGCAGCCTAGGCCTATAGCAGCATAACTAGGGGCAAACTAAAGGGACGTCAAGAGGGGAAGTCAGTTGTGCAAATGAAAACACCAGCATACCCCGTCAGGGTCCCCCAGTCAGCCCTAACTATAAGCTTTGTCGAAAAGGAAGGTTTTAAGCCTGGTCTTAAAAATAGAGAGGGTGTCCGCCTCCCGAACCCAAACTGGGAGCTGGTTCCACAGGAGAGGCGCCTGATAACTGAAGGCTCTGCCTCCCATTCTACTTTTAGAGATTCTAGGAACAACAAGTAAGCCTGCAGTCTGAGAGCGAAGAGTTCTGCTAGGATAATATGGTACTATCAGGTCTTTAAGATATGATGGAGATTGGTTGTTAAGAGCTTTATATGTCAGAAGAAGGATTTTGAATTCTATTCTAGATTTAACAGGAAGCCAATGAAGAGAATCCAATATAGGAGAAATATGATCTCTCTTGCTAACTCCCGTCAGTACTCTGGCTGCAGCATTTTGGATCAGCTGTAGATGTTTCAGAGAGCTATTGGGACAACCTGATAATAAGGAATTACAGTAGTCAAGCCTAGAAGTAACAAATGCATGGACTAGTTTTTCTGCATCACTCTGAGACAGGATGTTCCTGATTTTCACAATATTTCTCAGGTGGAAAAAGGAAGTCCTACAGATTTGTTTTATGTGCGAGTTAAAGGACATGTCCTGGTCAAAGATAACACCGAGGTTCCTCACAGTAGTACTGGAGGCCAATGTAATGCCATCCAGAGTAGCTATATGCTTTGAAAGCAATTCTCTAAGATGTTTGGGGCCAAATACAATGACTTCAGTCTTGTCTGAATTTAGTAGTAAGAAATTATAGGTCATCCAGGTCTTTATGTCCTTAAGACAATCTTGCAGTCTAGCTAGCTGATTAGTTTCATTTGGCTTCATAGATAAATACAATTGAGTGTCGTCAGCATAACAATGGAAATTAATACAGTGCTTCCTAATAATGTTGCCTAAGGGAAGCATGTATAATGTGAACAGTATTGGTCCTAAGACAGAACCCTGAGGAACTCCATGATTAACCCTAGTATGCTCAGAAGAGTCATTGTTGACATGCACAAACTGGAACCTGTCTGATAAGTAGGATTTAAACCAGTCCAGTGCTGTCCCTTTAATGCCAATAGAATGTTCTAGTCGCTGTAATAAAAGTTTGTGGTCGATTGTATCGAATGCTGCACTAAGGTCCAATAAAATAAGTATAGAGACCAGTCCATTATCTGACGCTATGAGAAGGTCATTAGTAACTTTCACCAGAACTGTTTCTGTGCTATGATGCACTCTGAAGCCTGACTGAAACTCTTCAAACAAGCTATTCCTTTGTAAATGTTCACATAATTGATTTGCAACTGTTCTTTCCAGAATTTTGGAGAGAAATGGGAGGTTGGAAACTGGTCTATAGTTGGCTAAAACATCTGGATCTAGAGTGGGCTTTTTAAGTAAAGGTTTGATTACAGCAACCTTAAAAGCCTGTGGTACATAACCTGTTACTAGAGAGAGATTAATCAGATCTAACATTGAGGAATCAGCTCTGACAGAGTGTTGCTCTGACTCCATGTGTGACTGAGGCTGGAGTGAACAGAGCTGCTGCTGCTCAGATGCAGCTTCTTATTAGCACAACAACAGACGCTGCGTTCACTACGTCTGTGGGTGTGGAGCTGATAAAGAGGATCTTCACCACTGACCTGAGCTGCTGCCACACGGTGAGACGTCCAACAGAGTCACTGAGCAGCTGATGATGAAGAAGATGAAGGCTTCAGGAGGAGGTGGAGGAGGAGAAGCTGCAGGGCCACATGAGACACTGAAGAGACAAACCAGAAATGATTCACACACTAGACATGAAGAAAAGAAAACATCAGAGAGTGTAAAATACAAGAATGAGTCCTGAACATCACAGGCGTAACCCATAGAGCTACATGACCACACATGTTCTGGTCTTGAAAATGTGTATTAATCCAATAGAAAGTCTAGGGGTAGGGTTAGGGTTGGAGAGGAAGGTCCTTACAGTTGTAATGAAAAAAATAGGGTAATTAATATTACACATAAATATTTTTAATGTTAATACTAAGCAGCCGAATATTCTGAGAAATTAATCCGTGGTTTTTCCTTCAGCCGTTGTAGATCTAGATAACCTAAAGGTACAGTGCAACCACAACGGCTGAAGGAAAAACCCCAACTTTATTCTAAGAATTTTTTGGCTAGTGTGACTTAATATTAAATTATGAAAAAATGTATAATTTTATATCCATGTTTTTGGTACATTGCTACTGTCAGGACCTTCCTCTGTATCCCGAACCCTACCCCTAGACTTTCTATTGGATTGATACACCTTTGCTGACAGCCAACATGTGTGATCATATAGCTCTGCGGGTTAAGCCACTGAAGCATGTAGTTGGTCCTCAATGCTGAGGCCCTGGTTCGATTCCCGCTCGCAACCCTGTGCTATATTAGTTGTTCTCATTCTTATTTCTACCCCATTGTCTGGCTGTCTCTCACTACGCCCTATCCATCAATTAACTGCAAAAGACTACAACACTTATTTACAAATTTCCTGTTTATTTATTAAATACAATTCTTTAATTTCTTACATCTTTTTTCCCCCCATACTTTATAAAAGTTTAATTGTCTTAACTTTTTCCCATTTATTTAATTGCTTCTTTTTTATGTATTTTCTTTCTTTAATCTTCTTCTTCTTTCTAGAATTTAACACCAACCTTCAATTTTGGGTCATTTTTAGACATTTTGAAAAGCTATCAACTCAAACAGGGTAACACCGACAGAGCTGAAATTCAGCCAGGATGTACTCCAGGCATGGGTGATCAAAAGTTATCAAAATGCTCCACAAAAGTCTGAGGGCGTGGCCATGGCAGGCTCCCAAACTTTGATGCTTCGACATGACACATCAACTGCTGTGTAACTGCCCTAAACATACTCTAATCTGCCTCAAACTTTACATGTATGATCAGAGTCCCGCCCTGATGACATTCACATGCTGAAATACAGCCACAGTCATAACGCCACCTGGTGGATAGAAGGAAAAGCTCTATAACTAGCTTGGACATGGTCCGATCTGCCTGAAATGTTGTATGTGTCATCAGAGTGCGGACGTGATCACATCCATAGGCCAATATACACTCTCGGTCGCAGCGCCACCTGGTGGACGTGCGTGGATTCGACGACGAGCATGGATGCGAGGACCCGTCCAACGCTGCTTGCAGCTTTAATTTTTAACTTGAGTTTGGACTCAATAGTTTTTGTCAGGAGGTTGGACTTTAGGCTTTGTGCTGGAGGGTTGAACCCTGATTTCCAAGATGTTCAAAGTGTACAGACCTCTTGAGTCCTGAGGAGATGAGCTTTCACACAGTCTGAGGGCTGAAATTTTCGAAGTTTCACAGTAGTTGTCTGTAAACTAGAACCTTCAGATAGTCCAAGGACTCGTGTCTTCTATGTCCATGTGTAGTTGTCTGTTAGTTTGAAATGTCAGATAGTCTGAGGACTGAAATGTGCAAAGTGTCTTAGTACTTCTCTGTTAGTTAGAAATTTCTGTTTAATCGAAGCCTTAAAAGTTGTGAACATGAGTCTTGATTTCACATTTAGAGTATCCATTTGAGTTTTGGTGAGACGTTCACCTGTGTGCTATTTAGAAATGGTCCAGAAACTTTGATTGTATTCACTGAAAAGTATAGTTAGTGGTGATCAGAAGGTAACATTAGTTTGATCAATGATTTCAACTATTAGTAGACTTTATGAGGGAAGCAGTTTTGAGAAAAGAGTTATTAGTAAATCAATTCATAGTGCAACCCAGAACATTGAAAGAGGAAGTGTTTGAAGAAACAACTAGATGTTTTTGTTTCAGAATAGAAAACGTTTTAAGATATTTAAATTTATTAGTTTTTTTTGGATTTTGTTATTGTGTCTTCTGTGTAATTAGATATTCAAAAGTGTCACTGGTGTTTTTCCAATTTTTTGTCTGTTTTTAGATTAATCTTAAAAGTTTAGTCTTGGTCTTTTGTCATTCTTCATGATTTTATAATATTAGATTAGATGTACAAATATTTTGTCTTTTTAATGTGTAATTGTATATTTAAAGTTTTCATAGTAAATTGTGTTTAATTCCTAGTGAAAGTGTTATTGTCTTTAAGATGTTATTTTGTAAAGAAACATTTAACTATTTAAATAAGTGTAGTAGTGTCTTTCACTTTTTGTTTGTATAGGTGTAGTGAGAGACAGCCAGACAACGGGGTTAGAAATAAGAGGTAGGCCAGCTCATACAGCATGGGGTGTACAAGCGGGAGTCGAACCCGGGCCTCAGCGGTGGGGACCTAGTACATACGTCAGAGGCATAACCCGTAGAGCTACATGAGCACACATGTTCTGGCCTTGAAAACGTGTATAAATCCAATAGAAAGTCTAGGGGTAGGGTTAGGGTTGGAGAGGAAGGTCCTTACAGTTGTAATGAAAAAAATAGGGTAATTAATATTACACATAAATATTTTTAATGTTAATACTAAGCAGCCGAATATTCTGAGAAATTAATCCGTGGTTTTTCCTTCAGCGTCGTGGTTGAACGTCACCGTTAGGTTTACTAGATCGACGACGCTGAAGGAAAAACCATAACTTTATTTTACAAATTTTTTGGTTGGAGTGGCTTATTATTAAATTATGAAAAAAATTTAATTTTTATATCCATTCTTTTGGTACATTGCTACTGTCAGGACCTTCCTCTCCAACCCGAACCCTACCCCTAAACTTTCTATTGGATGAATACACGTTTAAAAGCAATATGTGTGTACATATAGCTTAATGGGTTAAGCCACTCACGCATGTACTAGGTCCCCAACGCTGAGGCCCGCGTTCGATTCCGGCTCGCAACCCCGTGCTGTATGAGTTGTTCTCATTATTATTTCTACCCCGTTGTCTGGCTGTCTCTCACTACACCTATCCATCAATTAACTGCAAAAGACTACAACACTTATTTACAAATTTCCTGTTTATTTATTAAATACAATTCTTTAATTTCTTACATCTTTTTTCCCCCCATACTTTATAAAAGTTTAATTGTCTTAACTTTTTTCCCATTTATTTAATTGCTTCTTTTTTATGTATTTTCTTTCTTTAATCTTCTTCTTCTTTCTAGAATTTCACACCAACCTTAAATTTTGGGTCATTTTTAGACATTTTGAAAAGCTATCAACTCAAACAGGGTAACACCGACAGATATGAAATTCAGCCAGGATGTACTCCAGGCATGGGTGATCAAAAGTTATCAAAACGCTCTGCAAAAGTCTGAGGGCGTGGAAATGGCGAGCCACGGAATGCGGCCATTTTGAAATATGATTCATATTTTGGACAATTTTGTAATTTTTGGACATTTTCAAAAGCTATTAACTCAAACACCGTAACCACGAGAGAGCTCAAATTTGGCCAGGATGGACACCAGTCATGGTTGATCAAAAGTTATCAAAATGCTCCACAAAAGTCTGAGGGCGTGGCCATGGCAGGCTCCCAAACTTTGATGCTTTGACATGACACATCAACTGCTGTGTAACTGCCCTAAACATACTCTAATCTGCCTCAAACTTTACATGTATGATCAGAGTCCCGCCCTGATGACATTCACATGCTGAAATACAGCCACAGTCATAGCGCCACCTGGTGGATAGAAGGAAAAGCTCTATAACTAGCCTGGACATGGTCCGATCTGCCTGAAATGTTATATGTGTCATCAGAGTTCGGACGTGATCACATCCATAGGCCAATATACACTCTCGGTCGCAGCGCCACCTGGTGGATGGACAGGACAAGCTCTATAAGTAGCCTGAACACGCTCCAATCTGCCTGAAATTTTACACGTGATCAGAGTCCGGCCATCATCGCATCCACAGGCCGACATGCACTCTCGGTCGCAGCGCCACCTGGTGGACGTGCGTGGATTCGACGACCAGCATGGATGCGAGGACCCGTCCAACGCTGCTTGCAGCTTTAATTTGCTTTGTTACTAGTAGAGCCCTGACACATTTAGCAAACACAAAGACTGGAAAAAGGAAAACAGCTAACCAGAATCTGTCCAAAGGTAATAAAAATCTTTCAAGCAGCGGCTCTAAATCACGCTGTTAATCTGTAATTCATTAAATCAGGAAATGTACATTTAAATTCCATAAAAAAAACATCCAAATCTGGCAGCCAGGAGCCCATAAAACTCCATAATGTTCAAAAACTGTAAAATTAGTTAAAATGTTGACAAAAATCAAATACAACACATTACTATTTGTAAAATAAACGTTTTTGATTTGGACTTGATGTACATTTTGATCTATTTTTTAAGTCAGTGTGTAAATAATATAATTTCTCTGTGATTTTACAAAATATTTTTTGTAATTTAGCAAAACAATGAACATCTGTAAAGTAACACTTAGAAATGACTTAGTTTTTTCAATCAATAATATACATAATGCTTCTTTTTAATAAGTATGTAAAAATTATAGATTTTGTAAAAATAGTTTTTAAAAATGTAATTTCACCTTCAAACATTGTAAAGGAATAAATTCCCATTCATAAAGATATTGGTTTTTCATGTGGATGGAGGTTACAGTTTTAGTCTCTGTGGTTGTTGTTTTGTGTTAACATGTAAAGTAATACTTGTTTCTTCTTACTAGTTGTTGTTTGTAATTTAACAAAATAAAACAAACAACAAACTATATATATATATATATATATATATATATATATATATATATATATATATAGAGAGAGAGAGAGAGAGAGAGCAAGAGAGAGAGATGTAGATATAGATATATAGATATAGATATACTACCAGTCAAAAGTTTGGGCACACTTTCTCATTCAATGGTTTTTATTTAATTACTTTCTTAATACTGAAGACATCAAAACTATAAAAGAATGCATTTATGTTATAAACAAAAAAGTGTTATTCTTCCGTATTAATCTACAATGTCGAAAATAATACAAATAATTAAAAATCATTGAATGAGGTGTGTCCAAATTTGTGACTGATAGTGCATATATACAATTAAAACTGTAGACTTATTAATTTATTTTACAGTGTTGGCATACTTCACAGCACTTGGCCAAGACATAGATCAGCAAATACATGTATTCTTGTGCTCTTTTGGACAGAGCCAGGCTGTTTCTTCTGTTTAATGCTGAGTTAAGTGTCTCCAGAAAGCACCTTAACCCTCGTGTCGTCCTGCGTGTCAAAATTGACCCATTTTAAAGTTTAAAAATGTGGGAAAAAAATATGTTCACTGTGAAACGTCTGATGTCCACATTTTCAACATTTTTGGGAAATCTTTGAAAATTTTTTGGTGGAAAAAAGAAATGTTAAAAATGTTTCTAAATTTGCTGGATTTTGGCAGATTTTTATGTGAATGTTCTTAAGAGAATATTAGAAGTTTTATTGATATATATGTAATCACTTTATATTTTTTAAGGATTTTTTTGAAGACTTTTATTCATTTTTTGAAAATATTTACTAGAATTTTCTTGCCAAATTTGGGGGATTTTTTGCTGAATTTCTGGACTTTTTTCAGGCGTGGAAACAATATTTTTTGGTGCCTGTAAATGAGGACAACAGGAGGGTTAATATTTAACATAACTACCATTGTTCATTTTTTTTTACAACATTTGACCATAAGATTACACTTTCCCTTTTTCTTTTCTTTTTTAGTTCATTCATATTAGCAAAAATATCGTTATTTTGCAGATATTTGCCATTATTTAAAATAAAGAATATGTGTATTATGGATTAAAAATGGCTGAAAGGGGTGCTAATGTTCATTTGTTTAATGTAAAAAAAAAAACTGTACATAATATCGACATAAAAATAAACATCTGAAATGTACTATTGCTACTTTGTCTGAAGTTTACCACGTGAATGCTTCCTCCAGCCCTGTTAGTAACAACAGGGCGTCGTGCACGTCCCTCCTCCGTGCTCGTTCTGCGCAGCGCTCATTGGTTAGCGCCACAATATAAAGTTCCGCAGTGACTCCTTCACTGACTGCCGCTGAACTGCTTCAGCACCGACTCACCGAGCTCAGAGTCGGACCGAGACGCTCGTCTGGAGGATTTACCGAAACTTTCCGCCGCCTTCTGCCCCCGAACGTGTCAGTTTGTGTCACCATGAAGGAGAGGAGACTCCCGCAGCCTTTCGTAGCGAGGTGTAAGCTGGTGCTGGTCGGGGACGTCCAATGCGGTAAAACAGCGATGCTCCAAGTCCTGGTGAAGGACTGCTACCCAGAGGTACGAGCTTCCTGCCTCACATCCTGTCTGCAGTCATTTCAGCATCAGTAGTGGAAACTGCAGCCCGGAAAATCATTACAAATATACAGCTGGTGTTGGATGCTTTTAATATAATTATAATCCTCAGAAGATTCCTGCAGTAAATTACACTTTTTGGTGTTTTTAGGTGTAATTGCCCCTTAAATTAAATCTATATAAATCACATTGTAAGCATTGTTAATACCATAGAGTCTGTAAAATTACTGGATGTAATATTTATAGTAAATGTAGCTTTATTTTCATCCAATCTTTACATCCGAAACATATAAAATATTCCAGACACCATGTGAGCTGCACATTTGAGTGCACACAAGAATGTATTCATTTTTTTTAGACATTTTTTAGATTTCATTTTTTAGGAAAGCTCATTTTGATTAAAGAAAAATGCACAACTGTTCAGATCTGTTTGTCCTTTCCGCTAAATAATTCTGCATTCAAGATTTCCTAGATTTTATCTGACACGCTCAGACTGTACAAGCACTGAAATGCAAAGTGACTAGTGAGATATGGTGAAAACATTCCCATAAAAACTGAAAAAAACTGAAAAATGACGTGTACAGTTGTTTTTTTTTAACCTAAAATGCTGTCTACATTGTACATATTTCACACATTTCGAAGATGGCCAGACTCATGAAGTCCATCAGTGGTCATTAGTGACGTTAGGATTTTTGACGATTAGTGGTGAATAAGTTAATCATTTTTTGGTATGTTTGCCTGTATTTCCAGACTTACGTCCCTACTGTGTTTGAGAACTACACAGCCTGTCTGGAGCTTGAAGATCAGCGTGTGGAGCTCAGCCTCTGGGACACATCAGGTGAGGGTTAAGCTCTGCTTTTCCATTTTAATGTGAATTCACTGCAACTGCATGTCGTGCAAAGCTGGGATCTCCTCGTCCTTCAGTCTTTGACTCGCTGCCAGTTTAAAACACTTCCCAAACCTTTACATCCGAGATCCAGCATCGAGTCAAAGCAGTCGGTTTCGGTATTTGTTAATGAGTTAAGATTGGGAACTTGGTTACCCTCCCAACATCACAGCCGGCCTGGAGTCGGGTAACGACTGTAAATGAAGCCACCTCTGGTCCATTGTTTTGTTTACAGTCTTATTAGGGCTGTTTACCCAGACGTCACTATCTGTCCATCCTGTTTTGATGCAGTTAAGCAGCTTTTCACTGCTGTGAAATCTGCTAAGAGATCTTCCCTGGTGGGTTGGTGAAAGCAGAGAACAACAGGCCTGAGATATAAGCCTGCTTGGATTAACTTCAGGACATCTGGGGCCTGAAATCCACAGCTTTACATGTAATGATCCAGATCTGGATAAAAAATGGGATCCGAGTGTTTGAGGAACAGGAAAGTCGGATCCAAGATCTGATTCATGACTTTATGTAAAGTGTGGCCCAACAGAAATCTTACTGTTTTTTTTTTTTGTGGTATTAAGAATAAATCAGTATTATTGGATCTATAAGCATTTTTGTTAATAATCTACCAATATTTTTTGGCATCATTGATTGTTTTGCTTTTAAAATGCAAAGAAAAAATCAGCAAATTGTCATTTTCAGAAGCTGAAGGTGGGATCCAAACCCCTGAAATACCCTGTTTAGAAGGATAGGAATAAGAAAAACAGGAAATCTTAAAGAAAAGTTGACCTAAAAAATAACTGAAAGTACTAATCAACTGTCTACTGATGGATTAATTAACTTTATCGTTTGTTTTAGTCCTTGCAAGGGTGTGGCATGAACTGACCTTTATAATGACTTTAGTTTGAAGGAGTTCAGGTCCATGGTAGCGTCTTTGTTTTGTATGCTGGTTATATTGGTGCATTCACATCAGGGTGTGAACCTTCTGAGTGAGTAAAGCTCAGATTTAGCTTATCTGCTGCATTTAATTTATCTGACCTCTGGCCTCAAAGTCAATTGACCAAAGATCAAGCTGTCACATACTATGTTCCCTAAGTCACACCCCATTTTAAATGATTTTTTTAATCATAAATGCATGTTAGAGATAAAACAAATAGTTAACAGAAAATTTATCTGAAGTTCTTTTAATACTCAAATAATCTTTTGATTTAGAGATTTCTAACAGAAATACCAATACATTTCTGGTTCCAGGATTTTCTCCATTTCATATCATTTTAAACTGAAGATCTTTCAGTTTTGGGTCCAGGTCAAACAAAACAATACAAAAGAAGATGTCTGCACAACCTCTGCTATTCTAAAAATAGACATTTTAAAATGTTTTATAGGTGAAACGATTAATCAATGGCAAGAAAAATGCAGTTTAATTAAGAATTATCACAAATTTTTGATGTTTGGATCCCAGTGTTTGAGTACGTCTAGTGTGGTGGGTGAGTAGGTTAATTACTGCAGCCTACTGACCTTAAATGTACAGAAAAATTACGTAAATGAGATCAATAGGAAAAACCCGTCCGGCACTGCATGGATTTGTTTCATAACAGTGTGGACTCGGGCTTTGTGTTGGGAGGAAGTTGAGCAGTGCCAGTTGGCCTGCAGAGGGGTTGTTTCACAGGGGAGAGGGGGAAGCCTCGTCCATGCAGGGGGTGGAAGTCTGCGATCGAGCGTGTGTGTGTTTGTGCGTGTGCTTTGTTTTACTACATGTGTGTTTGTGCGTGCACTTTGTTTTACTACGTGTGTGTTTGTGTGGCGTACAGTGACTGTGAACAGAAGGCACAAGTGAGGGATACTGAGAGAGAAGACATGCATGACCTCCTCGCTGCCTTATGGTGTGTGCTGCCTAAAAAAAAAAAGGGTCTTATGTAACCGAAACCGGCACTGAACTAATGTAGGTTTGTGCGTTTGTCTCCCACGAAGGAAAAACTTTCTGGACACTCACCCTTGTCCAGAGGAAACATTGCATAAGATGGATTTACATTTGCAGCACACATATATATCAGCATTTCCTGAAGCCCAATTTGGCATCTAAAGATATTCATGTTTCAGTGGAAAATCCTAACATTGAGAAGCTGGATCTTGAGAATATTTGGCATTTTTGCTTGACAATTTGTATAAGTCGCTGAGTTAATTACTAAAATTGTCAGTTCAGCTTCTGTTGATTGACTATTTCAACTCTAATAATATCACTCTAAATGTCCTTCTCCAATAAACTATGATTTTTCACGTAAAGTTAACATTTAACCCTATTTTCTATGTGTCTCGCAAACCTGTTCACATCAAAAGGCTCCACCGTGTATATTCCAGCTTGTGTTGCATCTTTTATCAAGCCAATCTCATCTTTCTGTTGGTGCACGAAGACGTTCGGCCTTTTCTTTGACAGCGGAGCAGACACTTTGAACAGATCTGCTCATGTTTGCTCAACTGAAAGCGTTGTGTGTTTGTGTGAGTGTGTTTGCGTGTCCAGGCGGGGGGCTGCTTGTGTGTGGGAGGTGGTAGGTGCTCCAAGTTGTGTCCTCTTTAGATCCGTCTGCCTCCTCTTTCTCAAGCCTTACATCACCCTGTATGGTTATGTGACGACCGCTTTGATTCCCACTAAAAGAAATGTTACTGATAGTCGTTGTGTAAGTCGTCCTACTTTGCAGATTCCAGTCAAAAATTGAGACGAACTGAACAAACCGGGAGGGTTTTCTTGAATAACAGTGTGTTTTGATGAAAGTTTAACATTTTGTTATTCAGCAAGACAACATGATTGTTGGTCAGCCCCAGTAGGAGCCCAATGAAAGTGTCTATTCCTGGTACAATTAGATCCTCTTATACAGTGTTTGCAAGGAAAGCTTCTTGTGCACATTTGGCCCCTGAGGACAGAAGTAGGAAATTAAATCTCGGTGTTGGTGTGCTGAGTGACTAGGTGGCAGAGGGAAGACAATAGAGAGCGGACATCCTGTCAGTCTGTTTTTAGCACGAGGGCCTTCCTGAGAGTTAAACATAAACTCGTGCTGTTTATGGAAATGTGAGCAAAGTATGTTTCCCACGTGCCATCAGTTCACTTTCTCACAACCAAGGTGTTGCATTTATGGGACAATAATCAGCATCGACTGTCTGAAGGAGATGATGAAGGGAATGAGATTTTAGTTTATAAGTGGCTAAATGTGTGTTGATAATATGTGTGTGTGTCAGTAATATCTGAAATGTAAAAAGATGCACCTTCCCTGTTGCAACTGAAGTTTACATGGAGCCAACAGCACCATGAATGACTTTTTCTTGCTTCTAATTAGCATGATTTCTACAAGTGGCACAAACATGACATCAGGATGCAGTGGCAAACTAAATGTGATAGACATGCATATTATCATCCAATGGCTTTATAAAGTTATAAAGTTTGCTGGTTTTTATTCAGTTTTGCACAAGTTATCCTTGTATTGGGCTGTGAAAGTTTGTCAGCATGTGCAAATGTGAAGCTTAGGAACAATTGGCAACTTCTGAATTAATCTTGAAAGAAACATTTTGGGAAATATGAGAGTTATGTGAAGATTTCTACCAGTCTAATATATGTGTGTTAATTATATGGCTACAGCTCACAGCAGTTTTGACTTTGGGCAGGAATTAGCTTAGCTCTGTCTGTCAAACAGAAGCTTTGCAATCTGAAATACAACTTCGCTCAAGCTGTGCAAACATTAAGTAGATAACAAAATCATCCTGTAATTAGATTTAAAGCCCACAAATTAACATATTTTATTTTGTTTATGAATTCTGTACAAATACAACTGTGTAAAAATGCAGTTTTACAGGGACTGTGTGCAGTTTTCAGGTGTTACAGTGTCTAACTAGAAAACAGTCCACAGAAATGTGCCATTTTCTTTGGACCGACTGACCGTATAACAGCAATTGTTACTGTTAATTAGTTTTATTGCTGGACAGAGCCAGTCAAGCTGATTCCTCATTTTTAAGCCAAGTTAACCTGCTTCTATTTACCACAGAGACATGAGAGTGGGGTGTAGCTCCCTTTTCAATTTTGGTTTAAGCTTTTGTTTTATGAGACCTAGTCTAGTTGTCTTCAATATGTATATTTATTTGTCAAGACATAAATTTAATTTAATAGATTTTGCTCTGATCTAAATCATACGACAAGTAAAAATGTAAAGAGCATACTTCATGCAGGTTTTCTGTCAACATTTGTAAATAAAGTTTGCTGCTGACTAATAACTGAATGCTATAATCACTGAAGAGTTGCACCGGTTGACTCAGTTAGTTTAGTTTAGTTTTTTGGAATATTTCCCTTCCGTGGGAAGGCTTGAAGCTGAGTGAAATTATTTGTTTTCTGCTGAGTTTGGCAGGGGTGTATGTGTTTGTAATGTGTTAATTTGAGGAGGATGGTTGTGAAGGAACATTATAATAGTGTCAGCTGGAGAAAGAGCAGTTTTGTTTCTGTTTGTGCTTGCTGACAAAGGATAAAAAAAACTTTGCTGTGTCCTAAACTGCATTGTTATGAAACCAAAGCTTTATTGAGACACTTGTTTGTCCCACTAGGTTCTCCATACTACGACAACGTCAGGCCGCTCTGCTACAGCGACTCAGATGCAGTGCTCTTATGCTTCGACATCAGCCGACCAGACACAGTAGACGGAGCTCTGAAGAAGGTCTGAATAGTTGCAGTTTATTTTAGGTGGCAGATCAATAATCTGCCCTCCTTCACATTCACTCTTTATACTTTCACTCTGGTGACACCTGTTTCTTGTCTTTGCAGTGGAAAGCAGAGATCCAGGACTTCTGCCCCAGCACTCGAATCCTACTAATAGGCTGCAAGACAGACCTGCGCACAGACGTTTGCACGCGCATGGAGCTGTCCAATCAGAAACAGGCTCCGATCTCCCACGAACAGGTTTGTTTCCTGACCGTTCAGACCTTGTGTCTCCTGGCTACAACATGCCTCTTTTATTTTTGCTCATCTCTTCCGTCATCTCACAGGGTTCGTCCTTGGCCAAGCAGCTCGGAGCAGAGGCCTACTTGGAGTGTTCAGCCTTCACGTCAGAGAAGAGCATCCACAGCGTTTTCCGTACTGCGGCTCTGGCCTGCATGAACAAACTCCAGCCTGCCAACAAACCCAGCCCAGTGCGCCGCCTCTCCAAGAGACTCCTACACCTGCCCAGCAAGACGGAGCTGCTCTCCTCCACCTTCAGCAAGGACAAGTCCAAGAGCTGCTCTATCATGTGAATACTGCTGAGACCAGGCTGCAGAAAAAAAAGAGAAAGAAAGGACAAGTGAACTGTACTGCAGCTGGTTCAGTGGGGACGTGGGGTGTGCAAGGGAAAGAGAGCCATGATGTGGATTTCTGCAAAGCCTCTCTTCCCTTTGCAGCATCCTCCCTAAATTCCAAATAGATCAGTACACGCTCTATATTCAGCTCTGACGCTCAAGTTTTCATCATGACTTGTCACCAGCGCACAATTTCTGCAGAAAGAAATTGTTTGATGTTCAGTTAAACCATTTTTTTACAAGCAGAGCGTAACAGGCACTTTAAGGTGCAGACCCACGTAAAGGTTGCAGTGAGTCAGCTTGAATAAGGTCAGTACCTTCGCTTGCCGTGGAGGAAGTGGTTGTAAACACTGCATTTGACTGCATTAAGCTGATGAGACCCATTTGAAATTCCGATAGCAGTGCCCTTTCCCATCCATCTCTTTGTCTGAATGTCTGTTTAAGGTCACGCTATGGGCTGAGTGACGAGATGAAATGTAAAATCTGACAGTGACAGGAACTGGTGACTACAGAAATGCGGCTCGGGGAATTTAAAACAGCGTTCCTTGAAGGAAATTATTCCCTGGCTGACCCCTCACGGTATTTAGTTCGAAAATTAAAGCTGACAGTGGAGAAAAGGTGTCGAGAAGGGAGGGATTTGGCAAGCAGTGTTCATTTGCAAAGTCGGTGGGAGGACACACCGAGAGCACATCTGAAGGAGCTCAATGTGACTCAGCACTCACATGAGCTACAAAAGGGGGGACATGCTGTTAATAACAAACACACATACAAAGAACTGGGCCATATAAACACTGTCTGAACATGTCTTTCTGAGATTCCCTCCCATTAGCCATCACCACAGCAGCTTTATTTGCTCAGTGTTACTAACAATAAGCCTTGCTTTTAGTGGTGTTACACTGATGAATCATCTCTGTAGCCAGCTGAATGGAAAACACTTTTTTATACATGTCTGTGAAAATGAAGTCATTCTTTGTGTTTAGAGATATGACAAAGATTTCTTCTCTGGACTAGTTAATGTTAATGTACCACAAAGACTTTGAACATCTTGGGACCATAAATTAGTGCTTCACAAGCTCCAGGTTCTCAGCCAAAGGACTATTCCACTGATTTAGCATTGCACACCAATACAACGTGCCGACTGACAAAGGAGAATTAAAAAGAACAGTCCAAATTGATACAGCAGAACCAGAAATGTCTGACTTTTTTTTTCTACACTTGCTTATCTTTGGCTCCTACTTTACCCACAGTGCATCTCAAGTGGCACAAATTTGATCAAGGATTCAATTATGTTATGCTCAAGCCCTGGGCTCTGTGCTGACTTTGTCTTTGCAGCCGAACCATGTTACTCCAACTTCATCACATAATGCACACTGGAACACAACACATTTTTACCACACAGTCATTGTTTAAGGAGTGGCTGTAGAACTGAATACATTCTTCTAAGCATTATAAACTCCACAAAAAAAGCTATTTGATATTATTTTTTAGGCTAATGCGCTTTCTCTGTGGGCCTAAAATGTTGAATGTCTGCTGAACATCCGGCTAATTCATGGAGGACACTTGGAAAAGTTTTTATCTGAATGTGCCACTGAGCAGCTTTCATTTTAATGAATGAGGAGCCATCTCATCAGTTATTCACTTCTCTTTAATACGTCCAGCTAATGTAGCCCTGCAGCTATTGATGTATTCAGGACACTGGATAGCAGAAAATGATGAATGCTCACTTGAATGGAAATTGCTCACCTGGTGCACGAGCCACAGTGAGTTTTGTAGCTTCCAGGTTTGCCTCGGTGTGATAAAGCTCATTGCACGTGTTATTAACTTTTCCCGCTCAGCCTTCAGACTTTGTATTGGAGCAAATGATACCTTTTTTTAGAGGCTGCAGATGTGTTGCAAAAATCGAACATCTGAGGATTAAAAAAATCATTGTAGAAAGATTAAAAACCAACCTTGTTTGCAGGTGGAGATGTCCTGTCAACAGTTTTGCAGACGTCTCATTTGTAATTGTTGTCTACGGGGAAAGTGCTTTTGGGGTTGTAGAGGATTTTTTTTCATTATTGCTAAATTGCAAGTGACCGCTGCAAAGCTTTCATCTACTCTCTCTTTAGTGCATTCATGCCCACTGACCTTAAAGATGAGCAGCACACTACAGAGGTGTGTTGAGCTGAACTCCACACAGACCCCACGCTGACTCAAGTGACCTCATTTCAGGCACTTTCTTAGATTTCCTGCAGCTTCATCCAACTTTTCCCACATAAACAGTAGTATACCCCAAGTCTTTTAACTGACCTTGATGTGCAAAAGTGGTGGAGTTCACCTTCAAGCTAAAATAAGTCTTAAGAGCGATCAGACAATAAGACTAAATGCCCCTGAAAGGATACAGTGATACACAAAGGTTGAGTTGAACCACACAAACAGGCTGGTCCTGTCTTTTCCCTTCCTGTTTTCTCTTTTTATGCCTCAGATATATTTTATTTCATTTCGCAACTACCCTAAAAAAAAATCTTCTCATTTTTCACTTTTAAAAGATAATTTCCTTCTGCTGGATGTTTCGTTCTACTTGCTCGTGGCCGTCGCTGGTGTTTTTGTAGCTGTTGACGTTGTTCTCGTATTCACTGGAGTCTTCTGGCGTTAGCGGCTGTTGACAGCTCGGCTAATGGAGGACTTGATGATTTGTAGGTCTGCACCGAGAAGCCCGGCGATGTGCAGAACACTGGAATTTAACGCGTTGCCTAGCAACAGTGCGAGCAGGGGCAGTTCCTGTCTCTCCCAGAGAGGGAGGGATGGGTCTCGGAGAGGGCGCCTCACCTTTTATTTGTAGCATTAGACAGAAGCCACAGCAAAGGTGATGATTGGACATATAAGACAGCAGCGGACTGCTGGAGATGTTTGCGTTGGCTGGAGGAAGCCCATGCTAGTAGCAGCCACGGGTGGGTTGTCTGAAGCGTGGCTCTGTAGCTCTGCTGCAGTCCTCCTTCACTTCTCCGTCCTGTCTGGAGCATCCTGCCATAAACGAGTTGTCCGATATGCAACCATGATGGCACAGTTTCCCTCTTGTCTTGTTTTTTGCAAACAGATGTGTTTTGTTGTACATATCCTTCCTCGTAAAACTGTTTATTAGAAAGCCCTGAAAAGAATGTTACTGGAGCAAAACTGTGTGCTTGTGTGAAGTTGCCTACTATGGCTTAAATTATTAACTGAATTCTGTATTTGTTATTGTCATATGCTACTTTCTTTTTAATCTTTTATTTGAATAAATATGTCTGAAGTTAATTTGCTAGTTGGTGTTCATTTCTGTGATAAAGTGATTAAAGTTGGGCTAAACGTTGGTGGATGTAGTGTTAAGACAAGCCAGTTTTATTTTCATGGCCTTAGTCCAAATTCAGATATGAAAAATTCTCCAAAAACCCCTTTTATGCAAATTATTGAAAGAATACTTGCAGCTTAGGAGGGATCCCTCCTCCAGGACAGACAGACATGCAATAGGTTTTGGCTCTATTAATCCCTGATAATGGGGAAATACGTGTAATGGTGACATACTAATTATTTATTATAGACTTTCCAGGCAAGATATCCACAACTTGGGCAGCAAACTTTGTCTTTTATCTCTTCAGTCATGTCAAAGCACACCAGCTTTCACTTTTCACACAGTGTTACGAGCTGTATCAGATTCAAGAAAATGATTATTTGGGTGTATTTAATCAAATTCAAGGCTTCCAGAGAGAAGAGAAGGATGATAACTTGGCAGCACTTTGTCTATTTTGTCTTAAGAATAAATGATGATATATCGTCCTGGTCAAGGGCATGGTCAGTTTACATTGCTCACTAAGATATACCAACATACTGATAGCACATTATTCTACTGCACGCCTGAATAAAAGCTGCACACAATCTAAAAAAAAAAAACTGCACTAAACCTGTGCAGTTCACAAGGCTGTCTGGGAATCACAGTGAACTTTTTGTGTGGTCCCTGAAGACTGTGTGGCCTACAATAACATGATGATGGCAGCTACAAGCCGGTGGATGTTATATCGCTGAAGCATGAACACAGCCTTAAGGGGTCAACCCTACCCCCAACACACAAACACACATCCAATGCCACATGCATATATTACAGTACAAATATGATTAATTCTGAAAACTTGCCTCTTTCTATTGTATTATTTGGAGGGGAAATGCATTTGTTGTTTGATTATCAGTTTATCCTTGTTTAGCAACCAATTTGCATGCACCTGCTATTCATAAATCTTTCACTAATATACTGCATCAGGTCCACCTTATGATCCTAATAACTACTGGGCAGTTTTATTAGTGATACAGTGAAGGCTTTCACCTTTAAATATTAAGAAATGACTTGAATAAAGCAATATGTAGACAGTATTACAAGGTCTAACCTTCCAAAATAGCATTTTTAAGAGGTTTTAAATTCATAGGAATACACAGGAAAATATGTGTATTTTACACATAATATTTATGTAGTGTAGAATGAGGATATCAGAATATGCTGTTTTCTGATTTGATAGTTTTATGTCATTATTAAATACGATAGGTTTTTAATCATGTCACCATATGTTGTCTGCGTTTTATAGTTGCTTGCAAGCCAACATTAGCTTGCTAAAACCGTTACCTAACCATACTTAAGGGTTGTTAGTTACCGGGTGTAAATATTTAACAATATTTAGAGTGAATATAAAATGATTTAACTATGCTTTCTTGACAATAATTTAGAAAATTTGTCAAAAGAAGTCAGTCAGTAAAATGGAGATCATCAGAGTACAGTGAATGCACCTTAAGTGATCAACTGTATCTGAAAGGTCCAGCTACTGGTGAATCGGTATTCTTGGCTATAACGATACCATGAAGACAAAAGAACACTCCAAGCAACTCAGTAACAAAAAAAAACTTAAAAAGTACAGTCAAATCCATCAGAAATGGTAGGAATAGTGCACCAGTAAATCTGCATAGAACAGACTGTCCTGGGTCACTGTGCATGAAAAGACTAGTGAGGGAGGCCACCAAGACTTACAAGCTTACAAGACCATGGATACAATACTGTCACTTGTTATTCACCAGTCAAAGCTTTTTGGGAGAGGCCACTGTTGAAAAAAGCTAATTTTAAATCTCAAGTACAGTTCACCAGAAGGCATGTGAGAGACTCTGAAATCGATTGGAAAAAAATTCTTTGGTCTGATGACATCAAAACTGAGCTTTATTGCCATCAGACTGGATGCAATATTTGGTGGAAATGAAACACCGTGGATCATCACAAACACACCATCCCCACAATGAAGCATGGTGGTGGCAGCATCACGATGTGGAGATGTTTCTCAGGAGCAGGCCTTGGTGGGCTTGTAAAGGTAGAGGGTAAAATGAATGCAGCAAAGTATCGGGAAATCCTGAATGACAACCTGATGCAGTCTGCAAGAGAGGTGAACTTCAAAGAAGATCTTTTTTCCAACAAGACAGCGACCTACAGCAAAGCTACACAGTGGCCAAGTCAGAGCCCAGACGTCAATCCACTTGAGACTTTGTGGCTGGACTTGAAACAGGGCTGCTCACTTACTACCCCTGGGCAACTGGACAGTTTTGCAAAGAAGAATGGGGTAACATTGCAGTGATCAGATGTGATAGATCCACACAGACTCAGTGTTCTTATTGTGACCAAATGTGCAACTGCTAAATACGGACTTGAAGTGGGTGAATGCTTATGCAATCATTTTTTAAGGTTGTTTAATGTTTTATATTTGTAATCATTTGACATCATTTTATATTATAGCAATCTGTTTTTTTTTTTTTACATTTGCATGAAAGAGTCTTTTTCTTTTGGTAAATTCTTGTTCTGAAAAGCAAATTATATTGACCATGGTTCAATGTTGAAAAGGGTGATGATTTATTTTTTCATAGGCATTGTAGATAATTTTTATGGTGCAACCTTTATTAACTTATGAATGTGTAAATCTCTGCTTAACAGCCATTTTTCTTCAACTTGAGTAAGTTTGAACCCACTTAACTGGTGTAATTACTTTTAAACATCATGTTATAATAATAGGCTAAAAATTAGTTCAGTTGAGTAATTTAATAATGGACAAAACATTCCAGCAAGACTCATCAAAACTTGAGCATTTCTTTTAAAAGGTGTCTCCACTGCTATGCTATTTTTGCCATTTCCTTTTCTTTTGCTTATGTAACTTACCCTCCTCCCTGACCTCCATCACTGTATTTGCTTAGTCTATCACTTGACTGATATTGGCTCTTATCAGGTTCTCCCTGACTGCGTCCTGCTATCCCACTGATGATAGGACATGGATGAAGTGCCTGAATGTTTGCCATTCCTGCGCTATCACACACAGAATACGGGATTACCTTACTGTTTGTGGGAATATTCTCTGCACCAGCAGCCTCAGATAAATTTCGTCTCTTGGCTGCTCCCACATTGATTTTCTACAGCGAGAAATGGAATAGTGGTTTTGATCATCTGCTGGATAAACTGGGCTGCCAGCCTGTCTGACTACGACACTCTTCTCTCTTATCTCTCTCTGCAGTTTCTGTCTGTCTGTCTCTCTGATACACATTTATCAAAAATTGGCCCATGTACATTACATGTCTCTGCAAATCAGATAACCCTCCGACAAAGGCGTACTGAGCCTGTCATCCATGGCAGGTTGCTCCAAGGCATGATTATACTGCACAATCACAGACTAGTGGATGTGGAACAAGCACTGCCATGGTTCTCTGACAGAAACTGCACCTTTCAGGATGAAACTATTCAGCTTTTCATTCTGGTTTTGCTGGAGATTGTGTTCAAAACGATGGTTGCATTTGTATGTAAATACACCTACCTGCTTTCTTGTTGAGAAGTTTGATACCATTTTGTTAAATATGAAGCTGCAGTCTGCTTCTAGTTGCTTTAATTTTCCTGAAAGACAGCTGGAGAGGGGGAACCTGGCATAGTCTAAAAGTAATTACATCCTGGCACCTCTAATGCTCTTGGCCTTTAACAGACATAGGTTTGTAGTTTTCCCATGTTTCCAGTCTTTATGATAAGGCGACACAACCTGCTGATAGCTGTAGCTGTAACTTTACAGTATAGGTTATCAAACTCCCCCCTAGAAAATAAAAGTGTGTTTTCAAAAATGTCAAACTTTGGCAAACCCACACTGCAATGGACAATGGACAAGTTCAACAGTTTAGGAAATATGGCCTACTTAACTGATTTCTTTTTAAGAGGAAGACTGAAAGTGGTATCTGTACACATTAGGATTTGTGGTCCCCTGCACAAGATTAGCTTTAGCTCCTAAGGCATGGCCTATTTCACTATCTCATCTCCAGCCCAGTGCAGGGAGTGATCCTGATTGGACCAGCACCCAAACCCAAAAGAACCAGACTTGAATAAAACATAACAAATCAGTTGTAGCTAAACCAGTATAAAATTCTGATTAAGTTCATACAATAGGGCTAATTAAATGCAGATTTAAGCAGTTAAGAAAACTGTTTGTGTTCTATAATTCAGCATCCTGAGAGGTTGAGTATAGATCCAATCAGTCTACCTTTGCCAACAGCAAGCGAAAATGTTAATGACCGCCATGCAACACATTTTTTTTAATTGAACATATTTTTACATGTGTGGCAGGCAACAGTGGCTACTATTAATCTGTTTTCTTATTATTCATATACTCATTAATAGGGATAATAAGAAAGAAAAATGTAATCTATTGCTTTATTAATGTTGTATCTGCCACATCTGATCAAGAAAAGGTGAAAAAAGTGAACCCCCTGGAAAGTCTTAGTGTAGTTTGCACACTGATACAGTCAGTAACAACCTAAAACATGTAGGTTATTAAAATATGTTAACAAAATGCATTGTCTACGTATTAAATCTCAAGGCTGCAAATGTTTAGGCTACATGTTTTAACAAGTAAATGTGCAGTCTTAACAGAAATGTACGTATATGACTGAAGAGCCATGTGTCTGTGACTAAAGCTCACTATCTTACAGGTTATATTTAGTTTATGGAAGTGTGGAAGCAGCCTGTGTAATTTTATGGAAGGTTATATGTTGAGCAAACTTTTGGCGACCCAGCATATACAGCATAAAAGTTGTTTGGATCTTCTCATTTGTCATTTTACAAAATATTCTATGATTTTTTTTATTCTAGTTCACTGTTTCCATGGATGATAGTTACCTGCACTGTTCTCATGTTCACTTTCTGATTTATTGATAAAATTACCTCCATGTCTACGGGAGGTTCTGCCACTCAATCCGAACATGAAAATAGATTTGTACAGGCCAACAGAGACATATGTGGCACTGACATATTGAATGTAAACTGATGAGCAGGTCAGCAGCAAGTGATCTGTGCAGTCTAGACATCCGTCTTTCCTCTGTGGATGGATCGGAGCCTGCAGCAGAGACGGTGAGGCTGCTGAGGACCAGGATCAGGAACCAGAGGGACGATGATTGAAGGAAGAGAGCTGCCATCTGAAACCCTCTCGGGGAGTTAGAGAAAATGGTCGCTGTGCAGCGCCTCTCATTACCACATAAGCACACCATCTATCAGACATGGCAGACACACATGAAAACACGCACACACACGCATGCAGGCTCGCACACATTCGTGCAATCAACCTATCAGTCGTGTCTCGCACCGCAGCAGCAGAGGAGGAAGCTGATGTGAGGATGGGGGTTGGAAAAGCTTTGCAGCCTGGTTACTGATGAGCTTTCTGCACACTGACATCTAGGTTACATTCCCACATAGGCAGTGAGCTTTGCCACAGCTGCTCTGACAGTCTCATAACTCCTGTCTCTGGATGGAAAATGGGATTGTATGTCAGAGGCTCAGCTGGGTGAAGAGTAGAGTGTCCTATATGGACATTTGCCTCGCTGTAGTTCAGTGTAGTCTGGCAGACGTGGCCACTCCGATGTCTTTCCACATTATTTTATCTATTCCAAGATATTTTATATAAAGCTACAGTCAGAAGCTAATTGATTCAGCTTAGAAAGAGCTGATATGCATCTGACAGCATCTCCTAACAGACTGTTTAAATAAAATCAAAAAGTTGTGTTTTTTCCCCCTAGAAATGATGAATCACTTGGATTTTAGGAGTGCCAGTTGCTTCAAGTGTTTAGGCTAAGCTTACCACCTGCTGCCTGTGGCTGTATCTTCTCATCTACAGTGTATATCAACAGCAGGACAAATTACAAACTATTCCTTTAAGCAGCCTGTTCATCTTTTCAAATACAAACTGTCCATGTGCATTCGTGTCACAGTTATATTGATATGTCATCTCTCCTCTGAACAAAAGAAAAGACCAGCAGCCGCCGGCACAAAAAAAACCAGAGTGGAATTTCTCTGATTGTATCAGATTTATTGAAGTGAAGTTTTGTTCAATCAGTTCTCCTCCTCTCTGTCTGACTGCTCAGTCCAAAGCTGCTCTGATGTGACGGCTTCAGGCAGCCTTCAGCCTGTTTGTCTGTGAGCTTTTGGCTACTTAATGAGCCACACAGGCTTCACCAGACAGCACAGTCACTCTATAGCCCCGAACCCCGAGGACGCATTCATATAAATATTAACCACTGTACTAGCATTATCATACAGTGCTTAACATGTTAAAAATCAAATACTGTAAATTTAAATCTGAGTATAATTTTGGTCACGGAGCCAATTGGGCCAGCGCAGCTCAATTATCAGTATTTGTGCATATCTGAGAGCTGTGTATTAGCAGCTACAGGCATCCATGTGTGAATATATACATGTGAATTGGCGTATGAATGTGTGTCAGTGTGTGCTGTGTATACTAAGTAGTTTATCTCTGTGTTGTTTCTCGCTCCCAAGTGCAGCAAGGTGAGCCAGGTTCATACAAGCTCAGCTCAGGTCTGCTGGAATGATAAGGCCCCTTGTGTCCCTCCTAGAGGTAAATAACCTCCCCTGGTGTGACCAGGTGCCCCCCTCCCCCCCTTATCTCCTCCTCTGGCTGAAACACCCATTTAATGGCGCTGCTCACCTTCACCAAATCCAACCCCCTCCTCCTCCTCCTTCATGCATACGTGCCCCGTGTGGCACACCCTGAGGACATGTCAGGAGTGAACGTTCTTCTAGCAGCTTAATTAGACAACCACGCCTGGCATTCGAGGAGCATGGGGGGAAGGCAGCCAGGCTGGGGCACATGAGGTGCCTGGGATGGGGGCAGTTGGGGGAGATGTAAGCTGTAAAATGCGTACATCTGGAGAACAGTTAAACAAACACAGTCATATCTGTGCCATCCAATCATGTGAATCCAGCAGAAGCCTGTTTCTAGGGCTTCAGAAGTGGTGAATATTCACTGATCAGTGGAGCAGTTTCCATCTTTTGACCCTCGTGTCGTCCTGCAGGTCAAATTGACCCGTTTTAAAGTTTGAAAGTGTGGCAAAAATATGTTTTCACAGTGAAACTTCTGATGTCCACATTTTCAACATTTTTGGGAAATTTTTGAACATTTTTTCGTGGAAAAAAATAAATATTAAAAAAGGCTTCTTTAATAACATTCAGGAAAAAAATCAATCAAAATCCAACGATATTCGCTGGATTTTGGTTGATTTTTTTTCTGAATGTCATTAAAGAAAATATCAGAATTTTTACTGATATATATGTCATCGTTTTAGATATTTTTAGGATTTTTTTTGAAGATTTTTACTCATTTTTTGAAAATATTTACAAGAATTTTCTTGCCAAATTTGGGGGATCTTTTTTTCTATTTTAAACTTTTAAGGGAAACTTTTAAGGAATTATTGGAATTTTCTTCCTGAAGGTTTTGCAAATTTTCTGAAATTTGGGGAATTTTTGGCTGAATTTTAGGATTTTTTTTCAGACAAGGAAACGATATTTTTGGTGCCCATAAATGAAGACAACAGGAGGGTTAAAGCATTTTGGCCACAAGAACTAACCCTAAACCACATGATTTGTCGTATTGATTTGTTACTTACACAAAGCTTGACCTTAACTGTTATCAATAGTCAGCTGTTACTGATCCGGATTGGGTAACAGTCAACATTACACAATGCTGGTCAAAAGTAGTCCAGCTTCTGGACTCGAAGAATCATTAACTGGACTCACAACACAGGAGACTTTGCTGGTAAAAGCGTGAAGTCACAGTAAAATTGGAATTTTTGTTGCCTGTTTACAGGAATAACACGTGACTATATTTTTTCATGAGCTATTAAAACTAAATTTAAACAACAAAACAAAAACATGTTACTTGTGTGAGCGTTCATTCATTGTCTCTTCATCTTCCCACCTCTTGTCACTCTTCCTCTGTTGGATCCTCGCTGCAGAAACATCAAAAACAAAGCAGCAGCTTGTCGGGAAAATAACAGTGAGCACACTTTTTGGGTTGCTGAGCAAAATCTTTACTCCGTGCATTGCTTGCTAGGGGCAACTGTGGACATATTGAATAAGACAAGCCCCTAAAGGCAAAAACAGAGTTGTCATGGCAATGGTGAAGCACAAAAGTATAGAAAAAGTGTGTTTATGTGTGAGTGAGTGGTGATGAATGCCAACAATGGGCAGAGACATAAAATGTAATCGTGTTTAATAGAAACAAGTGCAATTTGGCAAAATTACTCAAATCTCACAGTTTTGTTACTCAGTAGTTGTGATGCTACTTAACCCTCCTGTTGTCCTCATTTATGGGCACCAAAAAATATTGTTTCCTTGTCTGAAAAAATCCTAAAATTCAGCAAAAATAATTCCCCAAATTTCTGAAAATTTGCAAAATCTTCAGGAAGAAAATTCCAATAATTCCTTAAGAGTTTCCTCTAAAAGTTTTATTTTTTAAAAAAAAAAAAAAATCCCCCAAATTTGGCAAGAAAATTCTTGTAAATCTTTTCCAAAAAATTCATAAAAATCCTCCAAAAAAATCCTAAAAAATATCTCTAGTGATTCCATATATGTCAGTAAAACTTTTGGTAGATTTTTTTGTGAATGTTCTGAAGAAACATTTTTAATATTTCTTTTTTTCCACCAAAAGATGTTCAGAAATTTCCCAAAAATGTTGAAAATGTGGACATCAGAAGTTTCATTGTGAAAATATATTTTTTTTTCTCCACATTTTCAAACTTTTAGACCGGTCAGTTTTGACCCGCAGGACGACACGAGGGTTAATGTCTGATTTGATAATACATCTATAAACACACAACTGTAGAAAGCACAATTTAAAGTCTCTGGTGTCAGTCAGTTTGGACGAAATGATGTGATTCACTTCTGATTGCTGTGAATTTAAACTTCATTTTGCACATTACTGTAAGTTAGACTGACATTAAGATAAACCTTAAAATTCTTGCATGTTAAACATTTTGGCACTGAACGTTTGTTTTCATTCTCTGATGACCTGATAGACTTGTACCAGTGAACAGGCCAGGAGATTCCAGAGCATTTTATAACTGTGGAATTGTGGCGCTGATCCACATCTGATCCCATCACAGATTGTTTTACATCTCATGCCAGGATGACGGCATTTTTCCCTCCATTCTTTTCTTCATCTCTCATCCCTTCAGAGGAATCTCTTTCCTCATGAAGGTGGAAAATTTATGACCAGCAGCCACGTGATCAGATTGCTTTATGTCTGAACTTTTATCAGCTTGAAAAAGATGGTTTCTCAGGCGTTTTGACCTTGTAAACATGCAGAAGTAAGGCTATCTCTGTATCTGTAGCTATTCTATGCATGTATATATGGTTAAAATGTACAGTTTCACCTTGCGGAAATTAAAATGATTTATTTCATTTTTGAATTTGTAGTTATATTATTCAAAAATGCCGCTTATTTCAGCATTTTTGATAATTTCTCTGCTGTATAATTTAAGATAGCAAGATTTATGCAACACAGAAACACCATTCTTTTTGTTTTTACTGAATCTTGGTTCACAAAGAAAAAAATCTATTCATTAATGACTAAAATAAACTTCACAGATAGCAGTGTTATGTAAGATTATGCAGCCTGTTAGTGTTTTTAGGACAGCGTTTTCTGACACAGCGTCTAGTCTGATGGCCAAAAAGCCGCATTTTTCTCTCTTCATTGTTTTCTTGTCGTCTTGGCAAAGCAAAGTGGATGAACAGTTTGGAAAAAGTTAACGTGGGCCAGTAATTGCAGCATTATTGCGTAAGAAAGTTACAACCACATATATATAAATAGCATATATGTAAAATACAAAACATGTATGTAGACAGTGCCAAATGAATGTGAATGTAATGCTGCTGGAAATGTTAATGAAGGTAGCCTTGATCGGATAACATGCACAAACTTCATACAAGTGCATTTTATGTCATGTTTAATTGATTATATTTCAATATAGTGAACACATACACACAAAACACTTCCCTCAGTTGAAGAAAATTGCACTATTCCCGTTATTCAATCTGCAGATCTACATTGTTGCATCTATGATATTGCTCTCTTTCAAATAAAAAACAGCGTAATACTCTAGGACTAAAAGGTGCAGTACACTCTTTACTAATTCTGACTGATTAGACCATGGTCCATTTAGCTGCTTGGGTTTCAGGGTCCTGATATTCTGTCACTTTCACACTGAAACATGAATAAAAAAGGGCCATCTTTAATGTTATTAGTGACACCTGTGCTCTTTACTAAAAGGTATAATAAACCTCCGGAGTGAAGGAGATATCAATCAAATGCTGTCAGTATCGAGAAGAAGGCCAAAAAAGTGAATACACTGTGAGGGCCTGTTTTACCTGTGAAGCAATATTTGTAAAAACACTGGTTTACCCAGATATTCAAGAACGAACTGACTGATTACGAATGACACACCTACTAATCATTATCAGTTGTTAATACTAGTATGAAAAGTTCTGCTTTGTTGCCACTTTCAGAGCAGATATTTTGACAGTAGCAAAACCAGTGGAAATAATATGATTAATAATGGCTAAATTCCATTTATGTGCACCAGTTTCACCAATTTCCTGGCTGGTTTTGTGCAGCCTGACCTATTGTCACACTGTTATAACTGACCATTGTGAACCAATTATGTTAAAATATCTGCTGTTAGAAGCTTTACTGGATTTGTTTGCTCAGAATGTCGATCTTTATGTTGCTTAACTGTTCACCCAATAAGCCAAATAACCAAAGACCGGGTTTTGTCTGCTGATCCAGACACAGCAGCATATTTCTGTGTTGCTGTCAAGTGATCTTTGGCACAATGTTTGGAAATATCTCAGCCCTTGAAACAAAAGGACACCAGATTTTCCTGTGAAAGGAAGACAAAAAAAATATCAAAACAGTCACAGATTAGATATATTTCTAGAAAAACCTTTCGATATGCCATAGCAGGAAAGGTTTACAGGAGGTGGCAATGTCGGCATTAAATGTGATGTTCCTGGACCCTGGTACTGTCCTTCCTGCCTCTCTGGGACACATAAATGCAGAGCTGTTGTTGGCATTATTTGTAATACCTGTGCTGTTCTTTCAATGGCAAGTCACAATGTGTCTAGTGAAGTTGAATAACATTAAAGCTGATTTCTTGCATTAAAGAACATACAGATCTTTACTGTATGTGCAACTTTCATCCTCAGTCTTTTGTCCACTTTTGGCTCCGTGTTGTTTAGACCTACCCAATGAAGGCAAAAACAAAGAAACAGAAAATGTATTAACATACAGAGTTCACTGTATAATATACAAACTCTGACTTTTACTGTCCTACTAGTCTATTGTTTTCTTCCCCAGTATCTTTTGTGTTTTTCTTTAAATTATTTTTATACCATCAACTTTGATCTGTTCCCACTCAAACTGTTCACCTTCAGAACGGCTGCATAATCTCTTTTGATCTCCCTGTGGAAGATACAGCAGGTCCAGAATATGAATCAACATCCAGCCAATCCAGTCTGTAGCAGCATCTAAAATGTGTTTTATCTATGTGTAGAGGCATGTGCACGTACACACACACACGCCAGAGGATGGCTTCGATTACAGGAGAAACATAGTCTGGTCCTGCTGCTAACAGCACAGCACTTCTTGAATTTTAATCTGCTGCAAGGATAGCATTTTCAAGTGCTACTGAACAGACAGGCCTATTTCATCATGGTAGCAGGTCTGCATACCATTTACTCTTTTATCAGGCAAAAGCAGACTATTAAATCCCACTGAATTAGGCCTAAATATTTAATATTTACAGCATCTTTCAGTTCTGTCAGTATGAAATACTCCACCTGAGGCACATACACTTTCTGTTTCTTTATATTGTCACTTCTTAAACTCTCTCTCTCTCTCTCTCTCTCTCTCTCTTTATATATGTGTGTGTTTGTGTGTGTGTGTGTGTGTGTGTGTGTGTGTGTGTGTGTGTGTGTGTGTGTGTGTGTGTGTGTGTGTGTGTGTGTGTGTGTGTGTGTGTGTGTGTGTGTGTGTGTGTGTGTGTGTTTAAAGATTTTCCTCAGTTTATTGTTGTTTAGCATTGTTTGTAATTATTCATATGCATGAATTCTATAAATGTCAATATAATTGAGTTTTTAGTTTTTAAAGCTCTCATTATATAGCCTAGTTAGATAACCCTAACCCTAGACAGACAGATAGATAGATAGATAGATAGATAGATAGATAGATAGATAGATAGATAGATAGATAGATAGATAGATAGATAGATAGATAGATAGATAGATAGATAGATAGATAGATAGATAAATTTTCTACATCTGCAGTCAAATTAGGCCAGAAGCAATATCAAAAATCAGTATTGCACTAACTTGTAACACGGTCGCCACCTACTGTTCAAAACCACACAGATACAGTCGAACTGAAAGTTAATTTTCAATTTTTAATTTTGAGCAGGCATTTAGGACTTCATGTGCTAAACAATCGGGGCCCTGACAAAATTCTTCCCTCTATCTGGGAAATGTAGTTTTTAGATAGCCAGCCTCCACGCTTCACTCAGCGCTCTGTACTACAGTTCCCACAAATCTTTACGCGCTTCAGCTCGTGTCGGCCGTTATGGCGTCTTCTTGAAGCGTAGAGGAATCGCAACTGATTTGTTGACAAGTGATAAAGGTAAACTTTAAATGTTTACAGCTACAAATTCTCCGGCTGCGTTTTACTCACTGTGCACAACTGGTTTTAATTTAGTTTCACTGCTGCGTGTTCGAGCAGTTTCTTGGAGATAATTAGCTGCTTGCTAAGTTGTTAGCTAGCTAACGTTCAGGACTAGCTTGCTCACTGTTAACTATAATTCATTCAGCAGACGGTGAGTTACTTGATTTAGTCTTTTGCAGTGCGCTGCTATGCTAAGTTTTTAGGGTTGATATTTAATTTTAATATGTTTTTGTTTGTTTGTTTTTCCACCCTAAATTTAACAGCGCAGGTTTCTTTCAGGTAGTCGTAGGCAACGGTTTCTTATTAATGCGACATAAAAAGTAGATAAAGTCAGAAAGCTCTCAATTAAAGTACATTTTTTTTGGCACATTTGTCAGGATCTTTCCTGTATCTGTTTGTTTTTTTCTGAGTATTTCATTTGTTGTTTTTGCAGATGGCAGCTGACTCCACAGACAAGAAGGATGCAGAATCCTCAGGGACCAAAGACAGAGAGAGAAAACGCAGCCGTTCACGAGACAGAGACCGTAAAGTCTCACCATCACGCAAGCGGCATCGATCCCGTGAACGAAACCGCTCCAAATCTCCAGAAAGGTAACAGAACACGAATGTACAAGCTGAACGCATCCAGAACAACAGACTGTTATAAATAATTTTCTTTCTGGGTACTCTCATTATTATATTTTTGTACATCCCCCAAGTTTCAGTTTGTCTGTTTCTGTTGGATCTGTGTTATAATGACAGAGACCGACGCATGAAGGACAAGGAAAGAGACAAGGACCGGGACAGAGATAAGGACAGAGATAGGGGCCGTAAGGACAGAGACAGCCATCGCCGTGATAAAGATCGCAGCAAGAGGTCCAGGTATGTAAGAGCAGAATATTGTAAATTGAAAATGTAAACATTAATCTATGTTCTTTGAGCAAAACTGGAAAAGAAGAATTTGTGATGTTTAACCCACAGAACTCTTAAACAACTGTATCTTTGACATGTAAATGAGGTCATGTTGGAGTTATTGTAGTTTACAAATTATAACAACTGTTTTGAATTGTTTAAATGAGCTGGAAACTGACTTTTTTGTGCTTAATAATACAGAAGTACCTGAAAATCTGACAGTCTTAGATTCCTCATATCAATAAACCCAGCCAGTGTCAGCTATCTCCATAATCACATATCCACATATCCTGTCATACTTCACAAAATAGTTTGCTGATGTACTGCAGCAGTGAGTTTTTGGAAGAAAAAAGGAAATCAACATTTAAAATTGTCTTGAGCAACAGTTACAGAATAACTGTTGGCACATACGGAGCACATTTACTACAAAAATGAATAGTGCAGCTCAGAAAAGCATCAAAAAACAATGAAGAGCATTTTTCCTACTTTCAGACTTCTAGTTGTGATGTCGGATGTTTTCAATATGTTTATTAAGTTTTAATTAAACAATTTTTTTGTGTGTGCTTTAACAGAGTAAGGGTGATAGAAGCATTTCCTCATCACCTTTTGAGTCACTGGATTGTATCTGGGTTACAACAAGCATTTCTGTTTGGTTGTTTTATACTGAAATTCAGTTTGTCACACTCTGTCATAGAAGTGCTTCTCCAAAGTCAAAGGATAGCAAGGTAAAGAGAGAGAAGGATATAAAAACAGAAGAGGAGGATGATGAGAAAAAGAAGAAAGAGAAGGTAAGAATCTGGTTTTTGCAGAATCTTTCAAACTTACAGTTGCCTTTAAGCTTCTATTTTCTGTGTTTGACCTGTGTTGTGTTGTTGTTCAGGTCCAGCCTCTGTCTTTGGAGGAGCTTTTGGCCAAGAAGAAGGCAGAGGAGGAAGCCGAGGCAAAGGTGAGAAGTTCACCTTGTTACATATTTACTTATTGTCTTCCAATCCAAGATTGTTTTTTCAATCTTTTCTTTTTATTAAATTTTTTTTAGCCCAAGTTTCTGTCCAAAGCAGAGCGAGAAGCTGAGGCTCTGAAGCGCAGAGAGCAACAGACAGAGGAGAGGAGGAGGTTAATTGACGAGGAGAGAAAGAAACGAAGAATGTTTCAGGACATCGGGAGAAAAATGCTGGGTATGTTTTAGCTTCTAACTTGTAAACAGTCTGATATTTGTAATACTGTAGAAGTATGTTGGTACTAACTTGGGACTATTTCTTACAGAGGACCCCCAAGAAAGGGAAAGACGAGAGCGAAGAGAGCGAATGGAGCGAGAGAACAATGGGAATGAAGAAGACGATGGACGACAGAAGCTCCGAGAGGAAAAAGATAAAAGCAAAGAGCTGCAGGCCATCAAGGTTGGTCTGAAGAGAGGATAGAGATGTTAAATGCAGTTAAAAAATGCCCATTCCACATGGCTCACACTTGTTGTTATACATTGTTTTATGCGACTCTGCTTTTGCTGCTTATTAAAGCTACAATAATGGGAATTATGCCAGATTGAAATAAACTGAAAAGATTCTCTGACCTCGAAATTTCACTCTTGTGCCAGTTATGTAAATCATATAATCATCCAAAATATGATAATCTGAGGACACCTGAAAGCACAAATATTAGTGGGTGATCTTTTATTATTCAGGTTTTGCAAACTTTAACTGAAAAATATCGACTCTGTGGTTGCAATAGGATGATCAAACAATATATACAGATACAACATTTAATAAGTAAGATCATTTCTTACATAAGAATATTCACCCCATTAAACAACTTAAGTACAATAAAAGAGTTTAAAAAAAGACAGAACATGCATGTTGGCACTTATGAATGATGTGATTTACTACATTGCAGGAGCGTTATCTGGGTGGACTCAAAAAACGCCGGAGAACTCGTCACCTGAATGACAGGAAGTTTGTGTTTGAGTGGGATGCTTCTGAAGACACTTCAGTTGACTATAACCCAATGTAAGTCGACTGCAAGCACACTGTATCACACCCATAGGTTTTCATTTTTCCAGTCTAAACAATATGGTCTTTCTTTCAGTTACAAAGAGAAGCATCAGGTGCAGCTGTATGGGCGAGGCTTCATCGCTGGCATCGACTTAAAGCAGCAGAAAAGAGAGCAGTCGCGTTTCTACGGTGACCTGATGGAGAAAAGGCGTACACTGGAGGAGAAGGAGCAGGAGGAGTGAGTCAAACTGTGAAACGATCAGTGCTGCTTATTGTTAAAGAAACATAAGAATACATGTCCTAACATACACTTAAACATCATCCAAAAAATATATCATCTGTCTGAAATCTGACATGGATGAAAATGGTTGTCAGGCAAGTGACATTCTCGCTATCCCATCCTTCTTCTCTCCTCAGGACACGACTGAAGAAGATGCGTAAGAAGGAAGCCAAGCAGCGCTGGGACGACAGACACTGGTCTCAGAAGAAGCTGGACGAGATGACGGACAGAGACTGGCGAATCTTCAGAGAGGATTACAGCATCACTACCAAAGGAGGAAAGATCCCGAATCCCATCAGGAACTGGAAGGAGTACATGCTGCCGGCACACATCCTCGAGGTCATCGACAAATGTGGCTACAAGGTCAGTTCATGTTCAAGTTTTAATACCGGGGAAGGTCAAATTTGAGTTTTTGTGACTTACTTGAGAGCAGTTATCTTTTTTATCCTCTAAATGATCTACAAACCGACATCTCCTTTTTGTTTTTCACTGTGTGAAATTTTATCACTTAAAATCATTTTTTTTTCTCTCCAGGACCCAACTCCGATTCAGAGGCAGGCCATTCCTATTGGTTTACAGAACCGTGACATCATCGGTGTTGCTGAGACTGGTAGCGGTAAAACGGCTGCTTTCCTGATTCCACTGCTGGTCTGGATCACCACCCTGCCTAAAATTGACAGGTAACACAGTTTAAGCTGCAATAAAGATATCTTCCTTTGTTTTTGAATTCTTTTGTCTTACTTAACTGCTTCTGGTTTCTGTCTGTTAAATTCCTCTGCTCTCTGCGTTGCTCTTCCTACAGGATTGAAGACTCAGATCAGGGTCCTTATGCTGTAATCTTAGCACCGACTCGTGAGTTGGCTCAGCAAATCGAAGAGGAAACCATAAAGTTTGGTAAACCGCTTGGCATCCGAACAGTGGCAGTGATTGGAGGAATCTCCAGAGAGGACCAGGGCTTCCGACTCAGGATGGGCTGCGAGGTGAAAGACTGAGCTTTTATTCTCGTGTGTCTTGAAGGAGTAGAAAAGTTTCAGAAACAGTACCGAGATTATCTGTCAATGAGTTTAAAGTTAGAATCTAGTGAACACAAGATGCCACTTGATCTATTTTAGTGTGTAAATCAAAACAACATTTATTATGTTGAGTCTTCTTACCTTTGTATAGTGCTGCTGCAAGTTCTTTATCTGAGACAGTTTCAACAGAAACTGAACATTGTAACCGTCAGGAAGCTGAGAATGTACGACTGTTGTGATTGTTGGCAAGGTAAACCTAATATCCTGCCAGCTAAGAGTAGAGCTTGTCCTGTTTTGACATCCTGTGGACATACGGGCAACAAAAAGCTCAAAACAAATTTTAAATTAAACCGCTCTCATTCATGAAAATTTTCACAGAACATGCATAGTATAAGTATAAAAGTGCTAATCGATGCCATTTAGAAGTTAAAAAACAATACTAGACTTGGCATCAAAATGTGATTTATATATTGATATCTTATCCTGATAAAAAGGTTTCTTTATAAGGATAATATATTCATAGAAACTAAACTATATATGTATAAATACTTAAAACGTTCGAAGAGTTTAATGGTGGTGAAAACTGATTATTAGCAGGTGTAACATTAGCAGTATCAATACATGCAGACTTTTATATGCAGTGTGTCTTGGCAAGAAGAACATTGTGCCTTTTTATTCCATAAAAACCATATTACAGCTGAGATTCTCTTGTCTAACAGATCGTCATCGCTACCCCTGGGCGTCTGATAGACGTGCTGGAGAACCGTTACCTGGTTCTGGGCCGGTGCACGTACGTGGTCCTTGACGAGGCTGATCGTATGATCGACATGGGCTTCGAGCCTGATGTTCAAAAGATCCTCGAGTACATCCCAGTGACCAATCAGAAACCAGACACAGACGAAGCAGAGGACCCAGAGAAAATGACCATGAACTTTGAATCTGGAAAACATAAATACAGACAAGTACATGCATCTTTATAAACCAGACTACTGTTGCCGTCAGGTGCTCTCTGTTTTACATGTTTCTCTGACTGCTTGTTTGATTGCACATTGCAGACGGTCATGTTCACGGCTACGATGCCTCCAGCTGTGGAGCGGTTGGCCAGGAGTTACCTGAGGCGTCCTGCTGTCGTCTACATCGGCTCTGCAGGCAAACCTCACGAGAGAGTCGAACAGAAGGTGCTTCTCATGTCAGAGGGAGAGAAGAGGTAAAGACAGACGTAGACTCCCACCTCAAACCCCAAGCGTCCCGTTAACTTCAAAGCACTGAGTGTTTTTGTGTTGTTTGTTTTGCAGAAAGAAGCTGCTGGAGGTTTTGGCTCATGGCTTCGAGCCTCCCATCATCATCTTTGTCAACCAGAAGAAGGGTTGCGACGTGCTGGCCAAGTCTCTGGAGAAGATGGGGGTAAGTTCCTGTAGACTAGACCTCAACTTCCTGTGTTTTAGGTCACAATTTGGATTTTATGCAGTTGAGAAACAAAATATATGCATGAAATAATTTTGTTTTGAAAAACATGGAGTAGTGTTTTATTGGATGTACTTGCCCAACACTGCTGCATAATGTCAGTAAAAAAAAGAAAATTAACATGAATAAAATGTAAAAGAAATTCACATAAAACTGCACAATATTAGTAGGTGAACCACTAGAGACAGCAGTGCAGTTGGAGCTGTAGAACTGCAGAAAGTAATGCTGCCTTCCTCTTATTGTCACCACTGAGGACTCTGCCATCTTGTTTGAATTAACTTTATCAGAACTGTCATTGGACAGAAGTGAACATGATGTCGATGGTTACTTCAGTAGGATGTTTGAGCTGTATGAAAAGCCTGATTAAAACATGTCGTGTAAGCTAACAAAGCTAAAAGCTGCCCAGCTGTTAAAGCTAACATTGCTAACATGCTAAAGCTGATAGACAGCAGCTGCCAGAACGCTCTGGGTGGAACTTGCGCTCTGTAATGTCCTGTACCAGTAGTTCCATGACTAATACGTGTAGTGTTAGTCTCATACTGATTCATAGGTATTTTTTTAATGTTTTTTTTACTTGAACTAATCAGCCAAAAGCATTCCTTATAATTTGTTCAAAATTATTATTGGTGACACCTGTGGGCACAAAAGGTTGCACGTGTTGATTCCAGTTTTTTTTCATATATTTTTTTTAGTATCAAATCTGCACTGCCTGTAGACAACACAGTCCTGTTACCACATTTGAATTTGTTTTATGGCATTTAACAGGTTGTTTTCTCCTGACTAGGTCCTTGCTTATGTTGTATCTACTGTCAGATGTACGTCGCTTTGGATAAAAGCGACTGCTAAATGAAATTGTAGAATTTTTAAATAACTAAAGACATTTAACTTGTATTTTTTATTGAATTTATTTTTATGTTTTGTACTGTTCTGTTTCCATAGAGGTGCAGGACTTTATATTGCAGTGAAAAATGAGTCAAAACTCAAATCAACAAAAAACACCCAAAGCCTACTTAGGGTTCAGATGGTTAAATTAATTTCCTAAAATACTGAAAATACAGAGCAAAGTTTAACCTCCACTGTCTCTTCTTCTTCTTCCTCTCAGTACAATGCTTGTACGCTGCACGGTGGCAAAGGCCAGGAGCAGAGAGAGTTCGCTCTTTCCAACCTCAAGGCAGGAGCCAAAGACATCCTGGTGGCCACAGACGTTGCTGGTCGAGGTATTGACATCCAGGACGTCTCCATGGTCATTAACTATGACATGGCAAAGAATATCGAAGGTGAGAATTCCTCAGTGTTTTCATTTGTTTTGTTACCTGTTGGAATTTCAATTTGGTGTAACTTCTCTCTGCTTGTGTGTAAATAAATTGTTCACTGATTAATCCCTGCCATTGCTTCATTGCTTCTCCTCCTTCAGACTACATTCATCGTATCGGTCGTACGGGTCGTGCTGGTAAAAGTGGTGTGGCCATGACTTTCCTCACCAAAGAGGACTCTGCAGTGTTTTACGACCTGAAGCAGGCCATCCTCGAGAGTCCAGTCTCCACCTGCCCTCCGGAGCTGGCCAACCACCCGGACGCTCAACACAAACCTGGAACCATCCTGACCAAGAAGAGACGCGAGGAGACCATCTTTGCCTGATTTGGACTTTATCCACTTATATTGCAGGTTCCAGACTGTTTTGTCATCTTTACTTGATGTTCAGTCCTTTGTAACTATTAAGTTTTTTGTCTTTAGGCGATTGATGCCATTGTGTTTCTTGTTTTTGTATCCCATCTGTGGAAAGAGAGGAACACATGAACTGATGCAGAAATCATTAGCATTCACTGGTGTGCTTGAATTTTAAGATACATTTGTTGTGAATCTGTAAACAAGAGCAAGTCTCAGTGAGCAGGACCCCGATGATCTGCACTGTATAAACATCATGTGTGATAAATAGAAGCGTAGTAAGGTGTGACGTTTTTAGTCGTTTTCTGACCAACAGTAGAATTGACGCTTCTGCCTTTTCTTCAAATGCATCCTTTGACAAACCTGCAGTCAACTGTTTTAAATATAAACATTTGTATGAAGTGAATACGCCGTATTCTTCAACTTTTGTTCAGAAGGGGTCTCGTGCTACAAAGGAGGATATTTCAGGCACCTTTGCATTAATTTACAAGATTAATGTGGAGTTTTGTTCATAAAACAATTTAAAAACAAAACATTTGTCAGGTCTTTAGACTTTTTAATGTGTTTATTCATGTGTGTGTCGTAGAAGGATAATTTAGTGTCAGTAAATGCTAGTACAAAACTCAGACAACAAGGTGTGACAAGAAAACAACAAATCCTATAAATTTGTCCAATTGTGTTCTCAACATTATGTCATGTGGTGTTTGGTTATAGGCGGCTGAAAATGGCAAAAATGTCAACTATGTTACAAAAAGTTCTGCAATTATATACTGACCCAGATGTGACCCTAATAGGGGTTTTAGAGGCACATGTGACACAGAAACACCATATTTCTACAACTGCAGCCACTCTGCATTCACAGCATAAATGAGCTGAATGTTTCCCATAAATTTGCAAACTATCTGCATGAGTACAAAAATGGACTCAAAGTAAATTATTGTCAAGAGATATATTGTATTTTATTATATTTCTTTAATTTTATTTATATATATATATATATATATATATATATATATATATATATATATATATATATATATATATATATATATATATATATATATATATATATATATTCCTCATCTCTCGATTTAAGATATCTTCCTTATTCCCAATTGCAAATTTTATGTATATATATTTCCAAATGATTCGCAGCAAAAGCATCCAGTTGTTGCGGAAAGCAGTGGTCTGCGTCAACATTAGCCCTTTCCTTACCTGTAAGACATTTCAAAGACGATAAAAATGTAAAGTTGAGTTGAGGTAAACAAAAACAATGGATTTCTGAAGTAAAAATATAGAACACACTTTAATCATATAATTCATGGAAGATTTACGCATTCTCTATTTTTTTAAAGGTGATTGCAACGAGGGAACCTTTACAAATTATAAATTAATTTCTCCAGATGTAGCGGCATGGATATTTTTTAATCAAAGTGCTAATTTTTTACATATACTGTATTATTTTAGCGAGTTTTGTCTTAGCTTCTTCTTACGACTGTTTGTTACTGTTCTTAACAAAAAACTACAACTCCCGGTAGCCTCTGATTTTTGGCGTCACTTCCTCTTTTAAAATGCTGTTGGAGAAATATTACAAGGTTGAGTACATCTTCGAGGGAGACAGACGTGTAATACTGACAAACTGAGCGTAGTAATCACTCAAATTCACCTCACTCGTTATAACTTAGTCTTTAATTTCCTTTCTGTCGACGTAACGGATAAACTAAAGTCGGAAAAATACGTTTTTCTACTTACAGACTTCCTGGTTCTGGCTACGTCATTGTCCATACCTCGTCTCATTGGTCGGGTCTGTTCCTTAAGACTTTTCCCGCGCTGTTCTCTGTAAACCAACACACAGCTGTCAGCTTGTAGAAAGCTAACGTCTCGGTGATATTTTAACACGACGTTGCCTCGGTACCGGAGTTGTATGTCATAATGCCGTCCTCAGACTACGACCCGGCGTCTCTACCCGACTTATTACCGCTGTACTACCGCCGGCTGTTCCCCTTCTCACAGTATTACCGCTGGCTCAACTATGGAGGAGGTGAGTCTCCTCGGTTCACTACAGAACTAATGTTAGCAAGCTACAAGACTGCTGCTGTTAGCCAGCTAGCTGCGAGTGTTGACAAAACTGCACTGCAGTATTGTTGGGAGGTGTTTTTATTTTATTTGGTATTTGTACTACATTACATACTTGCTCCACTGTGTTTCACAGGGAAATATTGTACATTTTACTGCACTAGGTTTGTTAGCTGTTGCTGTTCACATTAAGATTTTAGATGAAATATATGATTATCTTAAAACCAGCTACAGCAATGAAATCTAATTGTGCATAGACACACCTGAGTGGTGTTGTAGGCGATCCAATTCTATAGCCCCGACTGTTTTACGTACAATCACGGTTTGTTTATTAGTTTTTTTGTCTCAGAAAACAATTAGATTTCCTCACTGTTCACTACAGAAATTCAAAAGTAGAGTAAAAAGTGTTTTTTTAAATACTATCCTATGACACTCAAATATAGATTGATGGCATTATGATAATAATTGTCTAAATTAAAATAAAGAAATATTTTTTATTAACACAAAAGAGAGAAGCAGAAGAAATACACAAATGTTAAAATCAACAACAAAATATAACCAGAACTAAAAAGAAAAGTATATAAGTCCGTCTTATACCTTTCCAAACAGCTCAGGAAGGCACTGATGTATTATTCTTTTCCTTCTACAACCTCAGTGCAGAAGAACTACTTTCAGAATCGAGAGTTTTCCTTCACGCTCAAAGACGACATCTACGTCCGCTACCAGTCGTTCACCACCCAGAATGAGCTGGAGAAGGAAATGCAGAAGATGAACCCCTACAAGATTGACATCGGAGCAATATACAGTCACAGGGTGAGACTTTATTCTCCCGCCACACGCCTCAAAGAATCTGTGCGTCACTGCAGACATATGGAGGAACTTTTTCCCTGTTTGTTGCTTACAGCCGAATCAACACAACACTGTGAAGTCAGGGACCTTCCAGGCTCTGGAGAAGGAGCTGGTGTTTGATATTGATATGACAGATTATGATGATGTCCGAAGCTGCTGCAGGTAAGTGAATTACATTGTTGATGAGTGTGATTACTTTTGTACTTGTTCAGAATTTCCTGACAGTCACATCACTGAGATAAAACTTTAATTTCAGCGCTGCAGACATTTGCTGCAAGTGCTGGACTTTGATGACCATCGCTATTCGTATCCTGGATCGAGCTCTTCGAGGTTTGATTGTCACAGATTTAGTTTCATGTTTCTGCCCGTGTTGATTTTTGGTAATTAGCATCCAACACTTTTATGTTGTGTGTTTTATGTTATTTCCAGAGGACTTTGGTTTCCAGCACCTACTGTGGGTTTATTCTGGCAGAAGAGGAGTGCATTGTTGGGTGTGTGATGAAGCAGCCAGGAAGCTCTCTGTAGCAGCTCGCTCTGCTGTGGCAGAATATCTCAGCCTGATCAAGGTAACAGTATTTTAGCTTTTAATAGATATTTATAGCAGAAAACCTCTATTAAAAACTACAGCCAAGCACTCTTAACACAAGCACAGGCAGTTGTCAGAGCAGTTCCTTTTACTTTCTTTACAGCTTCATACTTTTAGACCTTATATTTTTCTATGTTTAATGGGTGGTATTGGGTATAACCACAGTTTGCGTATATTGTTGCAGGAATTCATTCATTAAGATAATCTTTCTTTGCCTCCAGCTAGAAATGTCTTAAGAAATCAGTGTCACTGCAGTTAACAGCTCAACATAACATAAAACTTTGAGATTTAACTGAGACTCGTGAGGTTTTTTTTTTTTTTTTTTTTTTTTAAATCAATGTATGTGGTGTACAACAAAGTGGTCACAAGTGAGAGCTGTGGAATGGTAAATGCTAAAACATAAATAGTCATCAAGTCAGCATATTGGCTTAGTACATAGTTACATTTATTTATAGTTTCCTAACATTACCCACCATAAACTACTGATTATGCCAGACCAGTTGAGACTACAGAATTAAGTCAGGGCCTTTCATAATGCTAATAAAAATTATAACAATAATAAGCATCACCATTTGTTGTCATGATTATATGGAACTTGATAAAGAAAAAAAAACAAACAGAAAAACATACAATAGTTAGATAATCAATAAATAATGTTGACACAGATAAAACTAAATGAAACTAGCATTAATTAAATCCAGGAAAACTAACTGATATAGAAGTAAGTATTGATCTATTTAAAAAAATCACTGTCTTTGCTTGCCTTGTATGAAATGTGATGTTCTTACTACTTCTGTTTTCTAGGGTGGTGAAGAGACGGTGAAAAAAGTAGTGCTGACGGATCCAATTCACCCTTTCATCAGGTACCTGTGTACTCACTGCTATTTTCACATCTGTCTCTAATTACATCTGCTGTTATATTATTCTCTATTTTACTAGGTAAGATCAGTTGAAAACAATTTCTCATTTACGATGATGACCTGGCAAGAGGCCCCAGCAGGAAGAAAGATAACACATAAAAAATACATATACACAAAAGGACACACAAGTGTTTAAACAGAGATTAAAAGCATCCTAAATTAATGCTAGCAATTCAGTGAAAAGAGTCAGCATGTACAGTGGTCAGCTAGGGTCTGCTGCAGCTTCTGCTGAAAAATGTAAGGATGTTCTTGTCGACTGTTTGTGGTTTCTGCTGTTTAACAGTTTGTACTTGTGATCTTCACAGAGAGTCTTTAGCAGTGGTGGAGCGCTACTTTCCCAGATATGCACTACAGGAGCAGGACATACTCGGCCGCAAGGAGTCTGTAGACAAAGTGTTGTCGCTCGTCCCTGAAGATATCCTTTTCACAGTGTGCTGCATAATGATCTGATGAATACATACAGTAGGGCTGATAGATGCTGGCAAAAACTCTCTGATGTGATTAAATATGAGTTTGTTTTTAAAAATGGACAGAAATACTTCCCTTTAACTCATCCATTACATGTAAGGAAAGAGCTACAGCAGGATTTCCAAAATGAGAAGAAGCCAGAGAGTCGTTGGAAGCTGGTCAGGGACCAAGCCACTAAGAAGCAGGTGGGGAATCTGTTCATATCACATGAACAATATTTTACACATTACAACATTACAAAGACTTATGGTTACAATCTTTATTCCTCCAGGCTACTGCCAAAAAGGGCCAGTACTTTGAAAAAGAAATCATGCTGCAGTATTGTTACCCGCGGCTCGACGTGAACGTCAGTAAAGGCGTGAACCATCTGCTGAAGAGTCCTTTCAGCGTCCATCCCAAAACAGGTGACTACGGAGTTTAAAGATGCAAAAATCTGGAGTGCGTCCATTTAGTGAAACCGTGGTCCCTTTTAGACATGCACGCTTTTGTTAATCATTCTAAATGTTATTCATGATGTTTGTAAACTTAACTGCACCTACTTCTGTCATTTGCACATCTATGCACACTCTCATTTGCACATTTCTGTATCACTCTTGTATATTTTGTTAATTTTTTTTCTTTCTATAGTATTTTTCTATACTCTTATTTTATTTTAGGTTACCTTCACTTTATACTTGACCCTAATATTCTGTGTTGTCTTAGTGTTTACCCCCTTGTTGAATATCCAGCTGCTGTAACAACAGAATTTCCCTCTGAGGATAAATGAAGTCCATCTAAATCTAATCTGACGACATCTGAATGTGTCGGCTTCATGTCTGAATGAGCATGCCGGCCACGTTTCTGTCAAAAGTAATCTTAGGTTGAACCTAGTAACATTTCAGTATTACTATCAGCTTTGTACAAGTCTGTACTACGTGACTCAATGAGCTGTGTGAAGTTTAGGAAAGGATTTTTCCATATTGCAGCAACAATATGTTTCCAAAAACACCACAGAGTTTAAAAAAAAAAAAAAAAAAAAAGGCAGGGTTTTTTTTTAAATTTTTTTTTTTACCTTTTTCTAAAAAGCCAAAATGTATCAGTGCTAGCTATGTAAACTTCACATATAAAAGACTCGAAGTGTGTTGGATTGTTTTCCCCTCTTGCTTTTCAGGTGATCATCAGGTGGATGTAATGTGATTTAAGGAGTTCTAAGTAAATACACCACTGACCGTCTCACTGTGTCTTTTCCAGGACGCATCTCTGTTCCCATTAACCTCAAAGAATTAGATGTGTTTGATCCTTTTGCTGTACCCACAATCAGGTAAGTGATCATTTAATGAGTTGTGCGCTACTGTGTGATCCTCAGGACAGCTGATATTGTACACTTTTGCTTTTTTCTTCTTTTTTTGTCTTTTTTTTAGCCTGATCTGTGAGGAGTTGGATCGTCCCAGGGCGGGCGAAGATGAAGAGAAATCGGAGGAATCTAAGGACAAGGAAAATGAGAAGGATGCAGCAGAGAGGCGGAAGATTAGAGGTACTGAAGGCTGGGATGAGAAAAGCAACAAAAACCTATAATATACAAAACATTTACCTTTTCATGTCTTTAAATGATCTCTTAGGAGTTGACTTGTCATTAACCATGACATGCTGGAATTCAATTGATCTTCCTTCTTCCATTGATACCAGTTTAAACATGCCGCATGTCCCGACCAGAAGCAGGATTCCTCATTTCCCAAATACATCTGTAATATGATAAGATAATGATTGCTAAATGAACTGAACCAGTGCAGTTTATTTTTTATCTAAATAAACTTTGCCCATTTTGCACTTCGGAGTGAAAAAATCTTTGCAGTTTTATGATTAAGACAGATTTCTCCTTATTGCAGTGTAGTTCAAGATGAACATTTTTAGAACTAATTCTAAAGTGAACGCAACAATTAATCACCTGGCTGCTCTGGGATGCAATACCCAATCAGATAAAAGGATTTGCCCAAAACTTTGCTTCCGTATAGTTTCATTTTTCTGCTGAAACTTTCACTGCGTGGAATCTTTCATATCTCCAGTAGACATTTACATGTGACATTAACAATAACCTGTTGTGTGCAGGATCTAAAATTAGGACTACAGTTATGTGAGATTAGGAAAAAAGGAGAATAATACTGAGAGTAGTGGAAGATCACTGGCTCAAAAAGGGAAAATGGTGAAAACATATTGTAGTATGGACAATTTAATCCCACACTGACTAGTGTAGGCAATAAAGATGCAACAAAATCATTAGTACAAGACACTGACAAGAGGGGAACAAATTATGTAACATCATATCAAATATGCACTTTAGCAGCAGGTGCATATAGTAATCTAGAACTACTCCATTCTGAATTATTCAATCACACTGAACATCTATGAGTAGGTGTGTGCTGCCTCTTTAAACTTGTCATCTAAGGTGAAAACACAGTATTAGAGTAAAATAACATATTTTTAAGTCAAAGCAGATTTCATATTTAAGGTAATATTAGCTCAAACTTTCATATTTAATTTTGCCAGTAGGGGTAAAAGTGATATTTTATCATTCGTTTGACTTCAAACTTTCCTTCAGCTATTTGAACAAACATGTAAATATTCATTCATTTCATTTCATTTCTTCACAGATTACAAGCGGACTACCTTGGCAAAGTATGTGAAATACTTTGATCAGTTTCTCGATGCGATGGCTCGTTCATGGAAAGGAGAACTTCTCAGAAAGAGTGGTAAGTTTTAGTTGTGGTAGTCTCAATGAAGACAGAGCAACTTTTGAGCGTTTGTAATTTAATTATTTTGCTTCCTGTCCCCTTCAGATCTTCAGAAAGAATTCTGAACTGGACCACCAATCAGAAAATGACACCTAAAGAGAGACTGCTTACAGCTTTTTGTTACTTCTTGGGCTGGTGATGCAGACTTGGGCTTCATTTTATGGTGTAAGGGTGACATTTTTCTGATGGACAATAATTTCATCCAAATCTGTTTATTATTATTCTCCTATTTGGCAGTAATTTCATACTAAAATGCCAGTTTTCTATTGTTTTTCTACCTGTTGCCCTACTATCTGCTGTTGTACAGGCATTTGTGAAAATAAATTTGCTATCTTGTAAAAACTTGTAAATTCTTTATTTTTTTTAATTAGTACAGAGTTTATGGATTTTGTTTTTCCACTTTAATGAAGTTATTTTTTCATAAAAATCTTTTTTCACCCAAATCTTTAATAATGAAATATTTTTATTAAAGATAAATATGTAGAGTAGAGGACTATTTTCATAGTACCTGCTCTGCGACATGTGGCATTTTGTAATGTATATACTCTACCGGTCAAAAGTTTTAGAACTCCAATTATTCTTTAAATTTTTTTTAAAATTGAAATTCAAGTAGTTCAAGTCCAATGAATAGCTTGAAATGGTACAAAGGTAAGTGGTGAACTGCCAGAAATTTAAAAATAAAGGTAAGGTTACCTATAACTGAAAAATAATGTACATTTCAGAATGATACAAAAAGACCTTTTCAGGGAACAAGGAATGAGTTAACAACTTAAAGCTGTTCTACAGCAATGAAGGTTGATCAAGCTTGAAAGTTGGTGTTACCAAATCCTACAGGTGTTCCAACTTTTCTTGATTACTTACAACCCCCTCTGTCTACATGAAAGTAGTGTTGGGGAAGTGAGGGTTCCTCTGGGCCATTCTGTTTGCTTGTTGTGGATGTAGTATAGATTTCCATCTGTTAAAAATACATTGGTTTATTAGTTCACAAAGTCCTGAGGACCAATGAAGCTGATGTATCTGACACTGGTGAGGGATGATAATCTATTTTGTGGGAGAAGCTTTGTTTGTGCAATGCCACTGTTGTTAGAACTGCATCCAGTTATATGATATGGCTCATGGCAATTTACTAATTGCCATGAGCTGACATTGTTGAAATTGAGTGAAATTGTAGCAGTTTTGCAGTTCAGAGTGTGGGGTGCTGGGATATGTAGTGTTCATTGGGTCTGTTCCTATTACTGCTGTTGCACGGATACATATTTTTTAATGATAATTTTACATTTTTAGACTACTGCACAGAAAAAAATATTATGTATGCTGTAATACCACTGAGCGCTAAAGGTGTATTTGATCCATTGGCTATGTTTTTACAACAGCAGAAGAGGTGCAGATATGCCTGCTGCTGAGAAAATTTGGAGGTTGTCACTTCTTGCATTCCTAATATAAAGGGGAGTCAGATTTTGTTAACTGACCCAACAAAATTTGAATCCAGATTTTGTTATTCCATATCATACAACCTGCACAGTTAACTCAACCTGCATATTTCTGTTAAAGTCATAGTTTTGAAATAGTCATTCTGCTCTTAATCTGCCACACTGTGATCACTTTAGCCCCTTATTTTATTATTCTGTTTTTACAGACTGTAATTTCCTATGTTTTTTTTTTTTAACTTGTTGTGATTTGGTGTTTTTGCTGTTGTAGCAAATAATTTCCCACTTATACATAAGTACTAGACAGGTTTCAGAGGAGAAACCTGTCACCTAATCATATTTAACAGGAAAACATGTCTACAGTTCGCTACTTAATCACATTTAACCCGAAACCTGTAGAAAACAATAACAAAAAACAGTAAACGTACAACAGAAAACCCGTTAAGTGGCCACAGAGTGAAACGTAAGTTGCGAGTTCACGCTAAGGGGGAGTCAGATTTTGCTGGGGAGTAGGAAAATACTACAACACCTGGGGAGCACAAGGTCATTTTGTTTGGGGGTACATCTATATTAAAAATTTAATGGCTACATTCTATAGTGCTGTGATTTCTGATCATCAATAATAATAATAAAATGCTGAATTTCTTAAAAAAAAAAAAAAATGCTGCATTTCTACAAAAATATGCTGCATTTCTGACAATGCCAATTAGCAGGCATGGCATAGTACTGTGCTCTCTAAGTGATTTTCTTTATTATATTTCATTTGAGGGTATTGTGTGATGATGGAATCTGAAAGTGTACAGAGTGAAACAAATGATCAAGCGTTGTTGGCTGAAGCTATGGCTTAAGTCATGGCTGAAACGCAGTCCATGCAAACAACAAATAACAGCTAAGGGGAAACACAAGTTTTCAAAAAAACACAAACTAAAACTAAAGGCATTAATGGAAAAGCTGATCACGTTACAAAAGGTTAGAAAATCTAAACTAAATGAGGCAGGTTACTTCCGTAGTGCGCGAGTTAATGGAAGAAAGAGGATCCGACCAAGCAGTCTTCTTGCACTTAAACTAAGAGCAAATAACCAATTAGCAAATAATGAGGCAATCAGAACTGAAGAAGGAAATTTAATCTCTGATCCTGGAAAGATCAACCACACCTTTTAAAGCATTTTTTTCCCAAAAATTATACATATGTGATACACAGAAATGTGTGATCACATTTTTGTAATGTATATTGGTTATAATGTGTTGAATTGTATGTAAAAATCTGTGAATGGGAGTATGTTTTATTAGAATTTTTGTATAAAGCTTGTCTAGGTGTAGTTCCTAGATTACGCCACAAGGGGGCTCAACCTTTTACAGAGTGGGCTTAGCGTGTTTAGCAGCCTCGTCTTCAGACCGGCAGAAGCGAGGGAAGAAGAGCAGCATCAATTGTCCGTCTCATTCTTTTCTCCTGGTTTTCACGGGTTAGTTATCATCAGAAAGTGCACATGATGTTAGAAACAATTTACATGATCTGTTACGCCTTAAATATTTTCGTAAGGACGGTATTTTTGATGCCAGTATGTGTATTTTTTATATTGCAATGTCCGGTCCACCAGATGCTAGCAAGTATTAGCCTAGCAGGCTATGTTCAGCTAGGAGTAGCACGTAATGGCTGCGGTATTGTTGTGGGGCTCCTTTGACATTCTTTTAAAATATGTATAGTTCTGTGTTCTTTTGTTCTCTATCTGTTTTCGTGTGTTAAAAGGGTTTGTGTCAACTTAACCAAGCTTGCCAGTGCTCTTATGGGACTCCCATTATCTGTTAGTGGCACATTTTGTGGATTTTGTTTGTGCTATTGCATAATACATGTTGCATTGTGTACAGTGTGGAAGGAAACTTCTGGAAGTTTGGAGGTTAAAAGTGCTATAGATGCATTTTAAGTGTCATTTATGAATTACATTTCTATGTAATAGAAATAAACAGACTGGCAGAAGCGAGGGAAGAAGAACAGCATCCATTGTCCGTCTCATTCTTTTCTCCTGGTTTTCACAGGACAAATTTAATCTGAAAACAGGCTTCATCTGCGGGGCCTGTTACACATAGATGAGTTATGATGAAAATCTTGTAATGATTTTTTGAATTCACTATCTTTTCCAAAATTGCCCTCTGATGCTTTACATTCATTAGAGGCACCAATCACTCTAGAGGAGCTAGGCCAAGCTATCAAATCAATGAATAAAAGCTGATAACCAAGCATTGATGGTTTACCTCTGGAATTATATTTGGCTTTTTGGCCTCAACTCGGCCTTTATTTGTTGAATATGATAAATTCTTCTATTTGTAGAGGATCTTTCTCTACAAGCTCTAATATGGCTATAATTTCTCTTCTGTTAAAGAAGGATAAGCCTTCTGTTGATAGCTCATCTTAAACGCCTCTAAGTCTCTTTCATTCTGAAATCAAACTGTACGCAAAGGTTTTGGCATCCAGGTTCGAGCGCTAGATGGCCCATCTTGTTCACCATGATCAGACCGGGTTCATTAAATCCACATTAGCTTCGGATAATGTCCGCTGCCTACTCCATATCATAAACTCAGCTTCCAGTTCAGAATATAACAGCTCTATTCTTTCTTTGGATGCAGAGAAAGCTTTTGACTGACTGGAGTGCTGCTACTTGTGGTCTGTGCTTCGACATATGGGCTTTAGTGATAATTTTATTCTCATGACCAGACTGTTGTTTGTTAACCCTTCTGTTGTAGTGATAACTGGTAATATCTGTTCTTCTAGGTTCACAGTTTCTAGATCTTCATGCCAGGGATGCCCTTTATCCCCTCCTTTATTCTTGCTGTCATTAGAGCCTGTAGCCCAGGCAATAAGTCAGTCAGAGGTTATAGAGCCGATCAGAGTATGACACACCACATTTTATTTCTCTTTTTGCAGATATTTTGATTTTCATAAAGAATTTGTCAAAATCACTTCCACACCTGATGAAAATATTTGACACCTTTAATATTTCTGGATATAAAATCAACTGGAGCAAATCAGCATTAATGTCACTGGGTGAGCTTTTCCTATACCTGTTGTTACTAATTTTATATATTTAGGTGTTTCTATTTTTCCTCCTTTGGATTAAATAACCATAAGCAACTATAACAAGGCTCTGAAGGATATAGAGGGAGATTTAATGAAATGGGGTAAATTCCCCACTTCCATTCAGTCTAGATTATCAGTGATTGAGATGACGGTCTTGCCACATGTAAATTTTATAAGTTCAATGGTACCTCTCATCCTTGAAAATAATTATTGGAAAAAGCTACACTCCACAATAGACCAATTTCTCTGGAATAAGAAAAGACCCAGGATTAAAACCTCCACATTGCAAAGGCACAAATCAGCAGGAGGTGTAAACTTGCCCAATTTTGAGTGGTATTCATGGTGCTTCGTCCTACATCCACTTGTTATCTGGCTATATAAATCCAAATAGTCAGGTTTCATGGCACCCCATTGAGTAGAAATTAACATTCATATAATCTACATAATCTGATATATTCCAGTATATCACATAAGATAATGAAACATGATTTTGGACCAATTATTTCTCACATTTTCACTGTGTGGCTTAAAGTCCAAGAGTTTGCAAAAATACATTCTAAATTTTCCGTCAATCTCCAATCTTTCATAATTTTAGTCTCCTAATAGATGGAAAACCAATTGCGTCCAAGCGCCCTCAACCGCACACTGATGGAATGAATTCATATTATAGAATAGAATATTATATATTATAGAAACAAGGCCAAAGGAACTTTCAAGCGCACTGAATCCTCATGCCAAAGATTACCAGCCATCCCTATCACAACCACCAGTATCACAACAACCATTTTTGCATCAGCAGTCATCACCATGGCAACCGTATACACAACAACCACCAATTCAGCCTCCACACATTCAGCAACCACCTTGGCAAGAACAACAATACCAACAGCATATGTATTGGGAAACGGAACAGGACAATAATAAATGGAAACTACAATATAGAAAACCCTTGAGCAAACCTCCCGTAGATCCTCCTGAGCAGTCAACAAATCCAACCAATATTTTTATTCAAAGCAATGATGAAACAGCTGTATGCAACTTATTAGAAAGACAAAATGAAATAACAGCATTGCTAGTGGAGCAACAAATTTCTCATTTACTGCCACCTAGAGAGATTCCATATTTTGACTGGGATCCTCTCCAGTATAGAACATTTGTGCGAGCATTTGAACACTGTGTAGAGCGTAACATGAGCAACAGAGGTGATTGTTTGTACTTCCTCGAAAAATACACCAGGGGTCAGCCCAGACACTTGGTATGTAGCTGTGAACACATCTCACCAGACAGGTTATGAGATGGCAAAGTATCTGTTGGAACAACAGTTTGGCGATGAATACAAGATCACTGCAGTCTACGTGGAAAAGATGCTCAGCTGGCCACTAGTGAAGGCAGAGGATTTAAAATCTCAAGCTTATGCTCTGTTTCTGCGTGACTTGCAACGCCATGGAAAATGTACAATACATGAGAGGTAAATATGCCTGGAGACATGCAAACATTGATCTCAAAGCTTCCATACAACCTAAGAAAAAAAATGGAGAGCCTCTGCTTGTGAAATCATTGAAAGATACAGTCGTAGGCCACAATTTACAGACATTGACACATTCATTGAGCATCAGGTCAAAATCATTTCCGATTCTGTCTTTGGAGACATTTAAACCACACCAGCAAATAAGGAAAGTAAATCTGAACAAATTAAAGTCAAACCGACAAAGCAAACCCAGATTCAAAGGGGACAGTTTTGCAAACGTCACCGCCATTGAAACACCAATAGTGGAAGATCTGGGAAAATCTCAGCAAAGCAAGGCATCTGCTCACACACCAAACTCTTGTATATGCTGTTTTAAAGGTCACACATTGGACCAATGTCCACAGTTTGACAACAAAGCACACCGGGACAAGATTGCTTTTATAAGGACAAAAGGAATCGGTTTTGGCTGCCTTCACTTTGGGCACCTTAGCAAAGATTGCAAGAACCAATATCTTATTTTTCTAAGTCTTTATTTAATGTCTACTGTTGCACGAAAAGAGAGTAATGAATTTTTGATTCTTGGTATGTCATGTACATATTGAAGAACTGACAATAAAGCTGACTTTGACTTTGACTTTGACTTTGAACCACTTGCAATAAGTGCTACCAAAAGCATCCCAGTGTTCTGCACGTTAATCAAAAGGAGAAAGCAGTCAGCACAGATACCAACCAACAAAGGAAACCATAAGTAAGCATGCACTAGTCTCTTTAAAAATGTGGACAAACAGGGCCGGTAACAGTGATGGGATTTTGTCCATCTTGCTTGTGCAGGTGAAATCTAGCAAGAGAGGCATCCAAATGTATGCTTTTCTGGATCGAGGCACTACTGACACCTTTTGTTCAGAAAATCTCATGCGAAAGCTGAACCTTACTGAAAGGAAAGCTCAAATTAGCCTGTTCACCATAGGCCCAAAGACATCAGTATCCAGTTACAAGCTTACGGACCTCAAGGTCTCAAGCCTCACTGGAAAGCAGTTTTGTGACCTGGCCATGGTTTACACCCAGAAGAGGATGCCAGTGAGTACAAAAAACATCATGAAAGAAGAGAAGTTGGCCAAGTGAGCATATTTGAAAGGTGTTGCAATTTCTCACATTCAACCTGAAGTAGAGTTGTTGATTGGAATCAATGCTTCTAAATTGCTTGAGCCATGGGAGGTAATTAACAGATGTGGCAATGGGCCAAATGCCATTAAGACTCTATTGGGATGGGTCATTAATGGTCCCCTTTCAGGACATAGAGAGGAGCAGAGTAAGAGTGGCTACCCTGTCGCTTCTGTGACTGCACATGCAGTTGCAGTAAACAGTTTCAGAAATGGCTTCCACAAGTCATCTGTATTGAGGGAGACAAGATGGCTTGATCTACAAATCTGTTCTGATCAGCTCCCAAGTGGTATTTTGGACGCTCACTTGTTGTCACAGTAAGTTTGTACAAGTTAAAATGTCACCCATTAAATTTGCTTTGCAAATTATTAGAAGTTCTGAAAAAGTAAACAATTCACTGCCAGTAGAGAACTGATGAAAAATTTGTCATTTTTGTGTTTATTGTATTTCTGACCAACAAAAGACAATACAGCCTACTAGACGAGCAGAAGACCATACATTCAAACATAAATATAACAGGGAAACACAACAATAACATGTCCTTTTTAGCTATGTTCCCCATCAACACTACTGAATAAAAGTCAAATATGCCGTAGGTGAATGAAAACTCTTTGGTTTTTCTTCTTTATTCTTAAAGGCGTGGCATTATTTTGCCAATTTATTCCTCTCATCTCCAATAACTTCCAGATTTAAAATAATGCCCACAGTTCAGTCATTAATCAGGAAGTACACAAATGTAAAGAGGACCAGCAGAATATTGTCTGTGTATGACCTTACTTCTGATTTTTTTTTAACTGCAATATGTTTCAGTGCAGCACATTTTAGCGTATTTCCTTTATTAAATACCTGTTTTCAGAGGCATAAAGCACACTCACCATGTTGAATTTGTATTTTGTTTACTCACTATTGATGTCAGGAACTTCCAGATTTAAGAAAGTGTTTGTGTCAAACTCACTGTACCATGCTGCACAATTTCCTGCAAAGAGTGAGAAAGTCTTACTAGTGGACCATGCAAACCACTTCTTGCTGCAAAAATTAAACTCTTCTTTGACTTCAGTGACTCTGTGTGTCTTTCAGAAAATTCTCCTGACATCTTGGTCCTTCGAACCGGATCCCAACAGTCTTTCCCCCATCCAGGATAGAAGCTGAAACTGTCTTTGTTCAGGAGTCCGGGACTCCTGAACAAAGACCTCCCGCTGAATTGCTGTTAAGAGGCCAGACTGCTCTGGAGGGGGAAAAGGTGACGGGATTATAGAAAACCGATGCACAGATTCTCTGAAATTGAGGTAAGAAAAACAATGGCAAAATTTGATGAGGAATTTTGGAATTTTAAAGACCTGTGAGAACCCAGTGTACTGAAAATGGTAATCTTTAACAAGATCCTGGTTGATAGTTTTAAGACCTGTTGAAACCAGTGTGGATCATATAGGACAGTGGTTAATCCAAACAAAGTTCCTCAGGCAATATTGACTAATGATCACATCTTGTCTTGAGAGAACAGAGAACCTATCTGAGCAGACTGTGTTGTCTAAAGTATGTCCATGTAAGCTTTTAGGGAGAGACATGATGCAAAGTTTAAACATTGCAACAGTTCCAACTGAGAGGCATGAGAGTTCACAGGATGATACAGTGTCTGGTAGTAGAAGGTGAGAATAAACCCTACTATTGGTACAGCTTAGATCTACCAGCAACAGGGCCTAGCTCAGGAACAACTGCTCTAACACAGACAGCAAAAAAAGAGAATTCCTTCTTGCACTGACACAGTGAAGGCTAAGGATTTGCACTGCACAATGTATTACCAATACATGTCAGGGCCAGATGAGGAGCATTGAGGAAAAAAATTTCAAACACAAACAAACCAAACTGCACCTCCCAGACTTGTACTGAGATGAGAAATTAAATTGTGCTGCTAGCTGTACTCTCTAACCAGACATGAGGAACTTGGATAAAAATTGGGCCATGGCAATGTTATATATTTTATTCTTGAAGAGCAAAGACATAAAATGGAGAGATCTGGGATAATTTGTGAAATGAGAGAAAGGAGCCTTAGATTGGCATAAAATGAATGACGGCTGTTTTTACAGCCCCCAACTTGAAAGTATATTTGTGCCGACTAAATTGGACAACACATGCATAAACTGCTGTACACCTGAGAGAAGGAAAAAGGTCAAGATACTGACAAATACTTGCATTAGCAGAACAACAAGAAAATGCCTTGGCAAAGGTCCCACAGCAGCTGTGGTGAAAAGGGAAAGGAGATGTAGGAGTAATTAAAGGAATAGGACCGATCCACATAACTGCTAAATCATCATGGAGACCACATCAAAGACATAAACCACAAAGACCTGATTCTATTAGTATTGGATGTAGTGTATTTACCAAGGAACCAAAGTGGCAATATGTAAATATACAGCGCACACAGGTAAAGATGACCCTGTCTCACGTGATAATGCTAAAGCAGACACAGCAGCTAAGCAAGCAGCCTTTAAAGAAGTGCCTAACTTGAAGGACATCCCTAAATTTGTAGATAAGAAAGTACTAAAAGATATGCAGAAAGTATCTCCCTCCTCAGAAAAAGAAAAATGGATAAACAAAGGAGCAAAACAAGAAGATGGCACATGCAAATGACCAGAAGGAAAACTCATCCTACCAAACAACCTTTTTAGATATGTTGCACTATTGAGCCATGGGCTAATCCATGTCTCAAAAGGAGGCCAGGCAAGTTTGTTAGTATAGCACCTTTTATGTCCAAGACAATTCAAAGTGCTTTACATACAACATTAAGAGCATTACAATGAGGTGCAGATAGTTAAACGATGTCGTGCAGATTTCATGCACAGGCGCATGAGAAAAGAAATGTTTTTAATCTGGATTTAAAAATGTCGACATTTGGTGAAAGTTTAATCTCCACTGGCAGTTTGTTCCACTTGTTGGCAGCATAACAGCTAAATGCTGCTTCTCCATGTTTAGTCCAGACTCTGGCCTGGACTAGCTGACCTGAGTCCTTGGATCTAAGAGCCCTGCTCGGTTTGTATTTTCCTAACATATCACAGATATATTCAGGGCGTAAACCATTCTGGGATGTGTAAATGATTGGTAGCATTTTAAAATCTATTCTGTGACTGACTGGAAGCCAGTGTAGAGATTTCAGAAGTGGTGTGATGTGTTCAAATGTCTTAGTCCTGGTTAAAACTCTAGCATTAGCATTCTGGATGAGCTGAAGCTGTTTAATGCTCTTTTTGGGAAGAAGGAGGGATGGTACCTATCATAAATGAGGTGCTTAAAATGTATGGGTTCACTAACTGCTCAAAATTTTTTTCTCTAGTATGTCGCAATTTGTGTAAAATACAACACAGGGAAATGTAAGACCTAAAAGAGGCCAATTTCCTCCACCTCAGTTTCCATTCCAGCTCATATGTATGGACTTCATAGAATTAAACAAATGTGAAGGGAAAATACTGTCTAGTGATTATTGTCATCTTCACAAAACGGATAGAAGTATTCCCAACTGCAACACCTGATGCACTAACAGTGGCCAAAGCGTTGGTCAAAGAAATAATCCCAAGATTTGGCAAATCTGAAAGCATCTACAGTGACAATGGAAGCCATTTAGTAAAAAATGTAATATCACTGATAGCCCAGAATGTTAAAATAGAGCTGACCAATCACTGCTTATCACCCACAGTCTGCAGGGTTAGTGGTGAGACACAATGACCAATCATTTAGTGCAGTGGTTCCCAACCTAGGGTCCGCGCCCCCACAGGAGGGGCGCCAGAGATCTGAGGGGGAGGGCGCAAAGCTTTGTCTGCTCTGAGGCTGTGAGGTTATAAAAAATAGATTTTTACATTCTGGATAAAATCAGAGTAACAGACTCACTGTGTCATCACAAGTCTACATATAAAACATTTTTAAAAGACATTTATTTGGTCTTTCTTCAAAAATCCTTTGCTGCTTCGATGGCCACACCTCCTTGACCTTTCAACTTCTCTCCACGCTTTCTTCAGGTTGGCTCCTAGTTCATCCCAATTCATTAGTTTGTGTGCAGTTAGAAAATTACTGACGGAAACGGTGTCTGAAAAACGCATAACGGGTGAAGATTCATCAGTACCTGAAAACTCCAGCTATACCTTGAGAGTTACCTTCAATTTGGTTTTATTAAAGGACAAGACAGAATTATGTTATTTGTGGTGAAATGCTCGCAAATGACAGCATGAAGCCAGTGAATTACGGCGACGTCAGGAAACAAAACACAGTCCGGTAAAGTCGGAAAGATATTCACAAATTCGGACTTCCGGCATCAATAACTCATTAAATATACGTTGTCCAAACATAAACAATGCCTCTTTTCCATCGTTGTAAGGTAGACAATGTGCTACAAGCCCAGTTTAATCAAAAGTAGCTGTCTTTCAAGCTGCAGAAATAACATTAGTGTCTATGAGCAGCTGGCTGTGCGACGAGTGAACAGGGACCGTCTGCAAATAGCAAAACCGCTGCAAACAGCAAAGAGACACAAATATTCAACAAATTTACTGCAGCCAGCAACTGACTGCTGCTGGTCATAGTACAGATCTAGTCAATCGAAGTTTATTTGTATAGCCCTTTACAACAGTCCAAAGGGTGACCAAACAGCGTCACAGAAAAAAACAAGAAAATAACTTCAAAACAATACAGTTACTGAAAGCAGGACAAACAATCACACTTGCACTCACACCTACGGGCAAATTTAGAATAATTAACCTCAGCTTATTTTTGGCCTGTGGGAGGAAACCGGCATACCTGGAGAACACTCACGCATGCGCAGGGAGAACATGCAAACTCCATGCAGAAAGAGCCCAGGAAGGCTGGGTCACGAACCAGGGATCTTCTAGCTGCAAAGCGAGAAATGCTAACCACGACACCACTGTGCAGCCCGTAAAATATACAATAAGACAATAAATAAACAGCAATAAAAAGTACTAAAGTAAACATGTAAAAGAAATAAAAAATAATAAAATGTTGCAATACGTATATTATCTGGTCTGGCCTGAAAGTTCTGAACTCCATTCCAGTTGTCTGGGTCAGTTCTGGTCTCAAAGGTTAATCTATCTCTATAAAAATACAATAAAAGCTGATATCCTGGAGGTGGAAGAATTCAAATGTTATGCTTTCAATTTCTATTGAGTTTGTCACATGCAGTTGCAGTAAAGAGTTTCGGAAATGGCTTCCACAAGTCATCTGTATTGAGGGAGACAAGATGGATTGATTTACCTATCTGTTGTGATCAGCTCCCAAGTGGTATTTTACACTCATTTGTTGTCATAGTAAGCTTGAACAAGTTAGAGTAAATGTCACCCATTAAATTTGCTTTGCAAATGATTAGAGAGAAGTTCTGAAAAAGTAAGCAATTCACTGCCAGTAGAGAACTGATGAAAAATTTGTCATTTTTGTGTTTATTGTATTTCTGACCAAGAGACAATACAACCTACCAGACCAGCTGTAAAAACAAACATTCAAGCATAAATATTATAGGGAAATGCAACAATTACATGTCCTTTTTAGCTATGTTCCCCATCAACACTACTGACTAAAAGTCAAATATGCAGTAGGTGAATGAAAACTCTTTGACTTTTCTTCTTTATTCTTAAAGGCGTGGCATTATTTTGCCAATTTACTCCTCTCACTTCCAGTAACTTCCAGATTTAAGATGAGGCCCAAAGTTCAATCATCAATTAGGAAGTACACAAATGTAAAGATGACCAGCAGAATATTGTCTGTGTTTGACCTTATTTCTGATTTTTTTTTTTAACTGCAATATGTTTCAGTGCAGCACATTTTAGTGTGTTTCCTTTAGTAAATACCTATTTTCGGAGACATAAAGCACACTCACCATGTTGAATCTGTATTTTGCTTGCTCACTATGGACTTGCCAGGAACTTCCACATTTAAGAAAGTGTTTGTGTCAAACTCACTGTACCATGCTGCACAATTTCCTGCAAAGAGTGAGTGAGTCTTACGAGTGGACCCTGTAAACCACTGTGTTCAAGTCAGACAAATCTGGTAAAATCAGGTCATCCAACATTAGCATAGATGTGACAGTTTCACAAAATGGACTTTATAGAATACAACTAAATAAGAATGTGAAATAATCAAAACTCTGAATACATCTTAAATTTAAAAGATTAAAACCGATTGTGTGATGCTTACAAATTGGAGAGACAAAGCTTCACCGGAAATTCAGTCGGTGACAAAAAATGACATCGGTATCCTCTGTTGATCTTCAGTTTATTCACAATATGCTCCAGCAGTCCTGCTGTGTGTGATGCACACTCTAGTACACAGCTTTAATTCGTATGTGATTAGTTAGAAGTAACACCTCTACCACTCTCCAGAAACGCCACATTTAGTCAGTTGTGAACCTTTCATTTAAACACAGTGTATCTGGTTGTGTTCAGGTTTTAGTCCAGAACTGAAGTGTGGGATCCTTCATCTTTTGCTTGTAGTCTTCATCAAACGCTTCACTCTGGGCCACAGCGAAGTGGTTCTTCCAGTCACCAACCTTCCCTGCAGGACCACAGAGAATCAGTCAGGTTTTTAAATAGAGCTCTGATTTTGTCACATGTATTGTGCGTCATTATTCACTTCACCTTTTCTGATAAAGGAAGACTTGTTGAAATCGAGCCCTTTGAAGGTTGTGTGGTTGACCATGCTGTTGTTTTTCATATCACTGAACTGCACTTTGCTTCTGATACTTTCCTTCTCTTCGGTCCATGCAGACAAACCCAAAAAGCTGCAGAGTTTGTCTATTTCCTGTCCTGTATCCTGGAAATGTGGTCACAAATAATCACACAATTACCACTTTGGTAAAGTAACTTTAACGTCCCTCTCCAGTGTTTGATCCAACCTGAAAAATAATTTCTGTATATCAAAGTTGCATATTTAGAAGTTTAATAGATGCAATCATAACAACACAACGCCTCACAGCTACTAAAATTAATACCTCAGATCTTCATAGAACATGTAATGGAGTTTTGAATAAGTCTGCATCTTCTTCCACCAGCCATTCACATGGTCGTACCAGGATCCAAACACCACTGAGGTCACAGAATCATACATAAATTAAAGCGCTTCAGTAATACATGAAAGCCCTGCATACAGTTCTATTGTGGGATTTAATACATACTCTTTCCCTCCATGAATCTCTGGAGGAAGGTGTTCCAGTCTCCAGGCTGTAGGTGCATCTTTGTTATGCAATCCAGGTGAAAATAGGACACCACGGTATCTTTGGCATTGCGGCCAACATAAATGATCTACAAAAGAAGAAAACACCAAAGTTATCTATAGACCAGCATCCCATGAAAGGTTATGTCATTTGAAGTGAAATGAGGTCAATGCAAAGGCTACATTACTTTGCAGCTTTACTCCCAGAAGGACTTTGGCACAAACTGAACTGGAAGATGGGTTTTCATGATACGAGGAGACGTGAGCAGCATGTGTGCAATTTCAGTTCCTTTTATAAGCGCTTGAGTAGATCCTTAAGAAGCAGAAATTCATGGACATGGTATATGGAAGCAATCGCATCAAAAGTTAGACCACCTCCTCTTTTTTAATTTCTGCTAGGTTGACATTATTTCTGCTTAGCTTAGCGTGACTTAAGTTTTAGCTCACAAGTGTAGATGAAGAGAGGGTGTGATCTTTTTGTCTTATGTCTTATATGGACCCCATAGGTTTCCGTTGGGTTGCCGCTTTTTACAGGATTATTTAGTGTACTTATAACTTCAGTTGACACATTAGGTCTCCCAATCTTATCATTGTTTGCTCTTAAATTTGATTCACACATCCTATTTGTCTAATTTGATCACTTGTTCGATCTTGAAATGCCACAACATGTGCTGTAATAGTTGTTTCTTCTTTGCTTGTTGTTCACTGGTTTTTACCAACTCTTAAACCTCTGGAGTCGATGGACTTCCCAGAGAAAGACAGCTGAATACATTCCTATACACATTCCACTGTCACAGAAGCTAGTCAAAAAGCCACCACGGGCAGACTAGGGTGCAAACGCTGCCTCCAGGTGGACAAAATGAGAAGAGACTGTTAGAAAAATTTGGTTTGTTTTACTGATAAGAAGTTGAAGCTGCTCAAAAACTGCCAAGTCGGACTGCCTGATATCAGGCGAGTCATGAGGTGAGCAGGACTGAGCAGGAATGGGGAACATTTGTGACAAAGTTTCCAACTGTTGTATAACTTGTCCAGGGTGGGCCAATGGGAAAATGTATAATGTATATTTTTTATGATTCAACTTCAACTGTGCTAATGCAAGGTCACCTACAGTGGAAAACATGTATTAATACACACGTGGACAAAATTGTTGGTATCCCTCGGTTAATGAAAGAAAAACCCGCTATGGTCACAGAAATAATTTGAATCTGACAAAAGTAATAATAAATAAAAAATTCTATGAAAATTAAGCAATGAAAATCAGACATTGCTTTTGAACCGTGGTTCAACAGAATTATTTTAAAAATAAACTCATGAAGCAGAAACAGAGGGAGGAAAAGAAAAAACAAACAACTCTAGACGTCCCCAGTCCTTGACCAATATGCATTAATTCAAAATATACCACGTGTTGCTCATACTTGTTGCAGTAAGCATATTATCTGGTCTGGTCTGAAAGTTCTGAACTCCATTCCAGTTGTCTGGGTCAGTTCTGGTCTCAAAGGTAAATCCATCTCTAAAAAAATACAATAAAAGCTGATATCCTGGAGGTGGAAGATTTCAAATGTTTTGCATTCAATTTCTATTGAGTTTGTCACATGCAGTTGCAGTAAAGAGTTTCAGAAATGGCTTCCACAAGTCATCTGTATTGAGGGAGACAAGATGGGTTGATTTACATATCTGTTGTGATCAGCTCCCAAGTGGTATTTTACACTCATTTGTTGTCATAGTAAGCTTGTACAAGTTAAAATGTCACCCACTAAATTTGCTTTGCAAGTGATTAGAGAGAAATTTTGAAAAGTAAACAATTCACTGCCAGTAGGGAACTGATAAAAAATTTGTCATTTTTGTGTTTGTTTTTATGACAAACAAAAGACAATACAGCCTACCAGACCAGCAAAAAAACATACATTCAAGCATAAAAAAACAGGGAAATGCAACAATTACAACATGTCCTTTTTAGCTATGTTCCACATCAACACTACTGAATAAAAGTCAAATATGCAGTAGGTGAATGAAAACTGTGACTTTTCCTCTTTATTCTTAAAGTAAAGGTATGTCATTATTTTACTGATATACCCCTCTCACTTCCAATAACTTCCAGATTTAAGATGAGGCCCAAAGTTCAATCATCAATCAGGAAGTACGCAAATTTAACTGCAATATGTTTCAGTGCAGCACATTTTAGCTTCTTTCCTTCAGTAAATACCTATTTTCAGAGGTATAAAGCACACTCAACATGTTGAATCTGTATGTTTACTCACTATGGACTTGACAGGAACTTCCACATTTAAGAAAGTGTTTGTGTCAAACTCACTGTACCATGCTGCACAATTTCCTGCAAAGAGTGAGTGAGTCTTACAAATGGACCATGTAAACCACTGTGTTCAAGTCAGACAAATCTGGTAAAATCAGGTCATCCAACATTAGCATAGATGTGACAGTTTCACAAAATGGGCTTGATAGAATACAACTAAATAAGAATGTGAAATAATCAAAACTCTGAATACATCTTAAATTTAAAAGATTAAGACCGATTGTGTGATGCTTGCAAATTGGAGAGACAAAGCTTCACCAGAAATTCAGTCGGTCACAAAAAATGACATCGGTATCCTCTGTTGATCTTCAGTTTATTCACAATATGCTCCAGCAGTCCTGCTGTGTGTGATGCACACTCTAGTACACAGCTTTAATTCGTATGTGATTAGTTAGAAGTAACACCTCTACCACTCTCCAGAAACGCCACATTTAGTCAGTTGTGAACCTTTCATTTAAACACAGTGTATCTGGTTGTGTTCAGATTTTAGTCCGGAACTGAAGTGTGGGATCCTTCATCTTTTGCTTGTAGTCTTCATCAAACGCTTCACTCTGGGCCACAGTGAAGTGGTTCTTCCAGTCACCAACCTTCCCTGCAGGACCACAGAGAATCAGTCAGGTTTTTATATGGAGCTCTGATTTCGTCACATCTATTGTGTATCATTATTCACTTCACCTTTTCTGATAAAGGAAGACTTGTTGAAATCGAGCCCTTTGAAGGTTGTGTGGTTGACCATGCTGTTGTTTTTCATATCACTGAACTGCACTTTGCTTCTGATACTTTCCTTCTCTTCGGTCGATGCAGACAAACCCAAAAAGCTGCAGAGTTTGTCTATTTCCTGTCCTGTATCCTGGAAATGTGGTCACAAATAATCACACAGTTACCACTTTGGTAAAGTAACTTTATGGTCCCTCTCCAGTGTTTGATCCAACCTGAAAAATAATTTCTGTATATCAAAGTTGCATATTTAGAAGTTTAATAGATGCAATCATAACAACACAACCCCTCACTTACAACCACTAAAAGTAAATTACCTCAATCAGATCTTCATAGAACATGTAATGGAGTTTTGAATAAGTCTGCATCTTCTTCCACCAGCCATTCACATGGTCGTACCAGGATCCAAACACCACTGAGGTCACAGAATCATACATAAATTAAAGCGCTTCAGTAATACATGAAAGCCCTGCATACAGTTCTATTGTGGAATTTAATACATACTCTTTCCCTCCATGAATCTCTGGAGGAAGGTGTTCCAGTCTCCAGGCTCTGGGTGCATCTTTGTCATGCGATCCAGGTGAAAATAGGACACCACAGTATCTTTGGCATTGCGGCCAACATAAATGATCTACAAAAGAAGAAAACACCAAAGTTATCTATAGACCAGCATCCCACAAAAGGTTATGTAATTTGAAATGAAGTGAGGTCAATGCAAAGGCTACGTTACTCTGCAGTTTTGCTCCCAGAAGGACTTTGGCACAAACTGGACTGGAAGATGGGTTTTCATGATTCGAGGAGACGTGAGCAGCTTGTCTGCCGTTTCAGTTTCTTTTATCAGTGCTTGAGTAGATCCTTAAGAAGCAGAAATTCATGGACATGGTATATGGAAGGATAAACATTAAAAAGTGCTTTTACATTTGTGACATATGTAATATTGTGAGTATGGTACTGTTGATTCAACCTGGCTGCTTCACAGGGAGAGTAGCCTCCAGATGAGGCACTCTTGCATAAATAGGGATGGTTTCCTGACGCTCTTGAGATTTCTGACCAAAATACAGCAAGTCAAGGGCATAGGAGGTCCATGTAGTCCCTAAGAAACAGATTGAGGAAAAGGAAAAAAATACTCCAGATATTCCAGTCCTTCACCAACATGCATTAATTCAGAACAAAACATGTCCTGCTTATGCTTATGAACTGACCTGATCTGGGGTATGTTGCAAGAAGTATATCATCTTGTCTGGCCTGAAAGTTCTGAACTCCATCCCAATTGTTGGTGTAGTAGTGAATCATTGGGACTCCGAGGAAATTGAACAGTTCTGGTCTCAAAGATGAGTCCATCTAGAAAAGAAAACAAAGTTAATATCCTGGAGATGGAAGAAGATTTCTAATGTCAAGCATAAGTCATCTTTACTGAGGGAGACGAGATGGGTTGATTCACAAATCTGTTCTGATCAGCTCCATATTTCATCTTGAAACAAGTATAAGACTTCACTTGAAAGCATAACATTTTAGTACATGTAGAACTACCTGGTGAAGATCAGTGATCCTTCAGTGTGTGTGTTGTGACTCAGTCTGTCTGCTAAGGGCCAGTGATGGTCAGGCAGCTTCTGGATCAAAACTTGAGTCTACAAAAAGTTTTCAAGAAAGAATCTTCAAGCAGTCTTCAGAGTCTGATGCGAAGAATGTTTATTCAGTACAGAGGCTGTAAGAACAAACATGAGCAAAATCTCAGGTTTAACTGACTACACAAAGCATTCCATCGTCTTATATACCTTCTCCTAAACTCTCCTCTTCCGTTCTGGAAGCCACAACCCATCGTCTTAAGACCCAATCAGGATGCGTATGAAGCAACTGTATCAAAAGTTAGACCACCTCCTCTTTTTTAATTTCTGCTAGGTTGACATTATTTCTGCTTAGCTCAGCATGACCTACATTTCATCTCAAGTGCAGACGAAGAGAGGGCATGAACTTATTGTCTTATATCTTATATGGGCACCATAGGCTTCTGTTGGGTTGCCGCTTTTAACAGGATTATTTAGTGTACTTATAACTTCAGTTGACACATTAGGTCTCCCAATCTTATCATTGTTTGCTCTTAAATTTCAGTCACACATCCTGTTTGTCTAATTTAATCATTTGTTCAATCTTGAAATGCCACAACATGTGCTGTAATAGCTGTTTCTTCTTTGCTTGTTGCTCACTGGTTTATACCAACTCTTTTAAACTTCTGGAGTCGATGGACTCCCCAGAGAAAGACAGCTGAATACATTCCTATGCACATTCCACTGTCACAGAAGCTGGTCAAAAAGCCACCATGGGCAGACTAGGGTACAAACGCTGCCTCCAGGTGGACAAAATGAGGAGAGACTGTTAGAAAAATGTGGTTTGTTACCACGTGTTGCTCATGCTTGTTGCAATAAGTATATTATCTGGTCTGGCCTGAAAGTTCTGAACTCCATTCCAGTTGTCTGGGTCAGTTCTGGTCTCAAAGGTAAATCCATCTCTAAAAACATACAATAAAAGCTGATATCCTGGAGGTGGAAGATTTCAAATGTTTTGCGTTCAATTTCTATTGAGTTTGTCACATGCAGTTGCAGTAAAGAGTTTCAGAAATGGCTTCCACAAGTCATCTGTATTGAGGGAGACAAGATTAGAAGGCCAGTTCAGAATAGTCCAATGTTTTCCTCTCAGCCATTCTTGGCTGTTTTTAGCTGTGTGTTTTGGCTCATTATCCTGTTGCAAGACCCATGACCTGCGACTGAGAACAAGCTTTCTGACACTGGGCAGCACATTTCTCTCTAGAATACCTTGATAGTCATGAGATTTCATTGTATCCTGCACAGATTCAAGACACCCTGTACCAGATGCAGCAAAGCAGCTCCAGAACATAACAGAGACTCCTCCATGTTTCACAGTAGGGACAGTGTTCTTTTCTTGATATGCTTCATTTTTGCGTCTGTGAACACAGAGCTGATGTGCCTTGCTAAAAAGTTCCAGTTTTGTCTCGTCTGTCCATAGGACATTTTCCCAGAAGCTTTGTGGCTTGTCAACATGCAGTTTTGCAAATTCCAGTCTGGCCTTTTTATGATTTGTTTTCAACAATGGTGTCTTCCTTGGCCGTCTCCCATGAAGTCCACTTTGGCTCAAAAAACGACGGATGGTGCGATCTGACACTGATGTACCTTGACCTTGGAGTTCACCTTTAATGTCTTTAGAGGTTGTTCTGGTCTCTTTTGTTACCATTCGTATTATCCATCTCTTTGATTTGTCATCAATTTTCCTCCTGTTGCCACGTCCAGGGGGGTTGGCTACAGTCCCATGGATCTTAAATTTCTGAATAATATGTGCAACTGTAGTCACAGGAACATCAAGCTGCTTGGAGATGGTCTTATAGCCTTTACCTTTAACATGTTTGTCTATAATTTTCTTTCTAATCTCCTGAGACAACTCTCTCCTTGGCATCCTCTGGTCCATGTTTAGTGTGGTACACACCATGTCACCAAACAGCACAGTGACTACTTGTAACCCTATTAATAGGCCGACTGACTGATTACAAGTTTGTAGACACCTGGATGCTAATTAGAGGACACACCTTGATTGAACATGTCCCTATGGTCACATTATTTTCAGTCTTTTCTAGGGGTACCATCATTTTTGTCCAGGCCTGTTTCATGAGTTTATTTTTTTAAATAATTCTGTTGAACCACGGTTCAAAAGCAATCTCTGATTTTCACTGGTTAATTTTCATAGATTTTTTATTTATTATTGCTTTTAACAGATTCAAATAATTTCTGTGACCATTGTGTTTTTTCTTTCATTAACAGACGGGTATCAACAATTTTGTCCACGTGTGTATGTGTTTTCGAAACAGTAGTAATCATATGGAGCACATTATATAAATAAAAACGGTTGTCCAACATAAAATGTTTATTTTTCCTACGTATGGAAACTTATGGCCCACCCTGTATAAAAGTGTATTTCAGAATCTAATATTTAGACAACCCTGTACCTCTGTGTGAGGCTTGTCTCCTTGCTGCAAGAATTAAAGAAACTCTGCTTTGACTTCAGTGACTCTGTGTGTCTTTCAGAAAATTTTCCTGACATCTTGGTCCTTTGAACCGGATCCCAACAGCCTTTCCCCCATCCAGGATTGGAGCTGAAATGGTACACGTGGGAGTCCGGGACTCCTGAACAAAGACCTCCAGCTGAATTGCTGTTATTAAGAGGCCAGACTGCTCTGGAGGAGGAAAGGTGATGGGATTATAAAAAACCGATGCACAGATTCTCTGAAATTGAGGTAAGAAAAACAATGGCAAAATTTGATGAGGGATTTTTTTAAAATCAATGACAAAATTCGAAGTTCCTCAAGCAATATTGGCTAATGATCACATCTTGTCTTGAGAGAACAGAGAAAGTAAAGTTCTCCCAAAGAGCGTCCGATGGCGTCTTGAAAGCTTTATTAAAATGTTAAAGTATTGAAGGTGGAGAAGAGGATGTGAAGGAAAAAATACTGTCTACTCATTATTGTCATGTTCATAAAATGGATAGAAGTATTCCCAAAGGCAACACCTGATGCACTAACAGTGGCCAAAGCGTTGGTCAAAGAAATAATCCCAAGATTTGGCATACCTGAAAGCATCTACAGTGATAATGGAAGCCATTTTGTCAATAATGTAATATCACTGATAGCCCAGAATGTTAAAATAGAGCTGACCAATCACTGTGCTTATCACCCACAGTCTGCAGGGTTAGTGAAGAGACACAATGACATCCTGAAAAACAAACGAAGGAAAACCATGGAAGAGACAGGAAAGAACTGTGTATATTGCCTGCCCTTAGTGGTCCTCAACATGTGAATAATAACATCCGCAACAAGACTAACACCTTTTGAACTCATGTATGACAGACATACGATAGCTGAATTAAAGCCCTTCAAAAGAACTGATGAGAAAACAGAGCAAACCTTAGCAGGTTACATGAGAAAAATGTTGACAAGTAGAGAAGATTCCTCTGCTAACTCTGTTTCAGGTGGACCAACAGAAGACCTGATCACAAGAGTGCTGACAGAAGTCAACAAGGAGAAGAACTGGTCAAGTCAAAGGTTGGAAGGTCCATATCAGGTACTGGTCACCACACCAACAGCAGTAAAAACAGTTGAAAGGACTTCCTGGTAACATCTGTTCCACTACAACATAGTGAAGCCAATAGACAAGTAAAAGGGGGTAGATTAGTTACTCACCACTGTTCCCTGAGGCATAAGCCTGGCTACAAAGGGGGGTTCTCTTAATAGAGGAGGACTCGTCTCAAACTCAGTGAAGAAACCAACGGCCGATAAGGGAACTTAGGGTGAGATATAAAATAGAAATAGGGAACGACAAGGATAATGGATAGACAAAAACCTTGGCACCTTTTTAGGTACCCTGGTCTCTGTGGACTCAGAGGCACTGAAACATAGTGCAGTTAAAAAAATAATCCCAAGTGAGGTCATTCACAGACAATATTCTGCTGGTCCGCTTTAGATTTGCGTACTTCCTGATTAATGACTGCTTTAGGATAAGTAACTATAAGAATATGATGTGGTCTCAATTTGAAGTCCTGTACGTACGTTGTCCCAGTTGTCTGTAACCATTTCGCTCATGTAGACTCCATGGAAGTCAAAAAATGGTTGTCATCATTTTTCCCAGAATAGAATAGTGCAACCAGAATGAGTGCAAGCAAAAAGAATAAAGTGACTGGTATTTGGAGGTTATTTAATGGTTCATAAGTCCGACAGCAGAGGGGAAGAAACAGTTTTTGTGGCGGGAGGTTTTGGTCCATATGGACCGTAGCCTCCTGCCTGAGGGAAGCGGCTCGAAAAGTTTGTGTCCAGGGTGAGAAGGATCGGCTGTGAACCGGCCTGCATGCCCCCAAGTCTTGGAGACGTACAGGTCCTGGAGAGATGGGAGGCTGCAGCCGATCACCTTCTCAGCAGAGCTGCTCTGAAGTCTGTGTCTGTCCCTGGCAGTGGCCCCAGCGTACCACACGGTGAGGATGGACTCCATGATGGCGGTATAGAACTGTACCATCACCTCGGGTGGCAGCTTGAGTTTCCTAAGCTGCCGCAGGAGTGCATCCTCTGCTGAGCCTTCTGGATGAGGGAGCTGATGGTCGGCTCCCACCTGAGGTCCTGGGTGATGGTGGAGCCCAGGAAGAACAAAGAGTCCACAGTGGTGATGGGGGTGTGAGTCAGGGTGATGGGGGGCAAAGAGGCTGGGACTTTCCTGAAGTCGATCCTCATCTCCACTGTCTTCTGAGCGTTGAGCTTCAGGTGGTACACATCGATTTAATGACCAACATATACAATATTATAATTTAAGTTATTGTATTTTATATTGTATAATTTCATATCTTAATTTAAGTTTAAAATATCTTTGATATCTCTAGATACAGTCAATAATGTGAATGTGTGTCAGAATGTGAAAATCAAAGTAAAAGTGTTGTGAATGTGAGGATGCTTATGTACTTGTCTTTGAGGCAGGGAGGGCATTTTTTTTAAAAATACATTTTTAATCAAAAAAATAAGTTTTTCTGAGGTCTTGGCATTCATGATTTCAGTTCTGATAGATCAGGTGGAAACTGAGAGGAACAGGATGAAACAAATACCTCATTTACCGATATAAGATCAAAACGGTCCCACACGGTGGAAACCTTTCTTTTTCTTTCAGGCTCCATAATGGCTTGGAGCGAAGAATTGTACTTCAAAAGATCTGTGATGCTTTTGGCAGAGATACATCCCGTTGACTGACGTTTCCTTATAAACGCAGTTTGGCGCCTCGGTGACAGGAAACAGCAGCTGTATCAGTCACGTGACTTTCTCAAAGCGATACACGCACCGACAGGTGGTTTCGCTCTGTGAGCTCAACACATGCGCTGGTGCATCGGTGTTGTCGGACCCATCACTAACTGTTGATAATGAATTCTATTTTTGTATATTTTACTTTGGAATCACGTCAGTCTCTGGTGTTGTTCTTACCTGCGTGACCTTTTTGTCTGTGTTAGATGGGTGGTCCCCTCTAATAGATTTCCTGGGGGTGAAACTCCCCTAGGTGGAGTTGTCAGACACTTGTTAAATAACAAAAGTAAATCTAACCCTCGTAGCATTGTCACATGGAGTTGGGGAAAGTTGGAGGAGATGGAGCTGAGTTTATCTACTTGTACTGACGACATTGTTGTGAGTCAAGATGAAATTGCAACCCTATCTGCTAACATGACCAAATTAGAGAATAAATGCTAGGATCTGGAGGCTAGATCGCGCCGCTGTTCCAGTTTAACTGGTGATCAGGTTAACTGGCGATAGTTTCCGTCTCCAGATGTTTCGTCCGCAGATTCGTCACGATCAGACCTGGATTTGCATGAAATAAAGATACCAGATAAAGAAGACCTCACCGAAAAACGCCGGCATCACTACTTAATAAAGTCTATATATCCATGTAAATATCATCTATAGACAGTAAAAAGAAACGTGTGGACCGAAATAAAAAACACGTATTTTTCAAGTACGGTGAGAGGATTCGAAACCACGTAATCCAGCGATAAAATTACGAGACCACCGTTTTACTCAATGTGCTACTGATCAGCTCAACAAGCGTTCTGCTTCATCTACATAGAGCACTGTCATCCTGCCAGGTGTTTAACACCTGGTGATCGTTCAGGAAACACGTCCATGTCAACTGGGGATAGTTACAACTTAACACAGGCTTCCTGGTTAAGAACGAGTCAGAAAACTATTTATTGTCTCCTTGTCTGTTTGTCCATCTTCTTTTGGTTGGAGAAATGGGTCCATAGATTTCGATGTCTCTTTTTGTGCAACACGTTTTTTTGTGGGTCTCGGATTGTCTGTGCCGTTTTACATCAAATTCTCCCCTGTGTCCGATAGAGAATGAACTTTGGCATAGTTGAAAATAAACTCTCTCCACATCCCCGTGAACAGTTTTTACCCACACACATTTTGTTTCCCTTTCTTTTCTGTAGCTCCATATTCTCTTTTTGTTAGGTATCTCCATTTTTCAAACGATGTGCGAGTGCCATTAGCTACCAAGTGTGACCTGTTGCTATGGGGCGGGAGGGGCCTAACTACACTCTAAGAAATTTCCCTGTAAGTTTACAGTAAAGAGCTGGCAGCTAAAGTTGCCAGCAGCGCACTGTTATTTTACAGTAATCCTACCGTATTCTACAACAACAGTTTATTACTGTAAAAAATATTACGGTATTATGCTGTTTAGAGAGCTATTTCCTGGGGCTTTCAAAATGAAAGCCCCAGGAAATAGCATAGCATAGAAATGGCTCAGACAAGAGATGACTTTTCAACATTAAGCTTTTATTAAAGCCAACTCTGTATCAAACATAGTTCAAAAACTGACCTATCTAACCCATTCAATTTCAGTAACATACAATCATTTCCTCATGCTGAACAGGTTCCCATTGTGCATGTTCTAGTTCAGGTACACTGAGTTTGATTGAACACATTCAACAGCTAACAAATGTCAAGTAATTCAAGTCTTGTAAAATAAAATCTATAAAAACAATTAATGATATTTAACAGGTTGTCAACAATCTGTTTAAAAATTGCATATCATATTTCAGGAACCTTGCCTTTAGAATCAGTCTTTCGTAACTCTTGATCATGTTCAATAAACACCTAGTCATGGAACAAACCTGGAACTGAAGTATTTTATACTGAACCCAACACAATACTGAGACTTGTTACCTGAAAATGACAACATGAACATCTGGTTGCAGACGGGGCTTTTGCTTTGTGAAAGTGAGGTCCTGTGTGGAGAGGTGCTGTGGGTTTACATGAAGTCCCACTCAGAGTCCATCAGTCTTTTTATAAAGGAGGCTACATGGGGATTTACAGTAGATGTCTTTTTCTAGAGCAGCTTCCTGACCTCTTGAACATCACCTTCTCCTGGCAGGCCTTTGTTCCCCTCTCAGGGTTGATACCAAGAAAGAGCCTACAACGAAATGACAAAGAAAGAATATATTAGGTGTGTAGGCAAAGATCCCTTGAACATAATATGGAACTCTGTCACATTAATCAAAAAAAAAACATACAAACAAAAATAAACAGGAAACTCAAATTATTAAGCAAAACAGAGGCTTCCACTTAAAACAGCTATTTAGTTCAATACACATTTAAATCTAATTTTTGCAGCCGTTTGCATAACAAGCAAATTTATCTTTCCTAAGTGGAGAGAAAAGCAACATGACAAATCCTACAATCCTTTTTAAAACTTGAAATTACCTAAATGCTCAAAAGCAGACAAGTACATGTGGAGATGTGATAACAGATCAGTGGAGCATCACACTGGATATTTAATGGAAAATTACACGAAAGACAGAGATAGCTAACCTAACCTAGCTGGATCTGGTTGCTTAGAAATTCATTTTCCTGGTCTGGTTTAAAAGAAAGAGCCAAAGTTTTGTCCACTCTGCAGCCAAAGGGGAGGATGCTAGCTGCTAGCTAGCTAGCTTCTAGCTAACAGTGTGGGAAACGTTAGCATTCATGCTAGCTGCTAGCTAACAGTGTGGGAAACGTTAGCATTCATGCTAGCGACTCGTGGCTAACACCAAGCAGTGACTAACTGGCTATGTTTATGTTACTGTCAAATAATAAAACATAAAATAGACTGACAGAATTAAAAGTAAGGCTGACTTTTTAATAATCACAGTTACCTTGTTCAGTGAACCGGAGCAGGATGGATCAGCTACAGGTGGTTCCTGCAGGTCTGAGGGCCGAAAATCGTCGTCCTCAGTTCTTTCTTTTCACCACATCTTCCCTCAGTAATGAGTAAAATCACTGATACATACTATTTTAAACCTATTTCGTCACTTCTTTGTGTTGACTGTTTGCTAAATGCGGTGATGTGCAGGAAGATTTGCCGAGACGAGTTACGGTCGGACTGCAGCAACAGTCACACTCAAATAAACCCACACCAGAAAAATACTGTAATCTGCTGTAAGATTGTACGGTAGTTTGCTGTTAGTATTTTGTTCTTGAAAAACACGTGAATTTACAGTATTCAGCTGTATTTACAAAGAACGGTATATTACTGTACAAAATATGCTGTATTTTTACAGCAATTTGTTACAGTGTAGCACTTCATCGCTGAAAATACACATGGTGCTACTATGACAGTAAACAGACCCCACGTGCGCCCTTTGCTTGCAGCTTCTTCTCATTGCTGACAAACTATGGAATTCCAGAAGAGGCACTAAACTGGAAACGTAAACTATGGAAAACTGTACAGACTTAATCTGAGGAATAAAAATGTTTGTCTAAACAGGGATTCAAAACCAAAACTGAGTTACACAGTGTTCAGAAAGTTATCAGGAGCAGGAGGTACAGAATACAATGACGCAAAAAGTTGGACAAGCCCCATGCCACGACTATCACTAGCATACAATGGGAATAAAGATTAGTTTGACAAGTGAATAAATAAAGCACAAGAGTCAAACACAACCAACTAACAAATGAGCAAACCATACACAATGACAAAGGCATGACATGAGATCCAACGACTTAGCTGACAGCTAGATGCAGGTCAGGGAATGTGGGGCTGGAGGACCCTGGAGCAGGAGGGCAAGAATCCACACGGGGAGTTGGACAGAGAACCAGGCACAAACAGTATCAGAACAATACTGTTTAGCACTAGATCCGGGGTTGTGTGGCAGGTGGAGGCTGCAGACAGGTGAGCCACTCCCCATGTAATAAATGTTGTCTGTTCAGTTAATATTTCACAGGTAGTTGCAGTGAAGGTCACTCCTCTGATCGTTGTTTCTCATTCATTTGTTGCTCCTTATTGTGTTCACCGACTGTTTTAACTGAAGCATACAACACACGTGTTATTTTAGACACTCATTTGTTGTCATAGCAAGCTTGTACAAGTCCAACAGATGTCACAGTGACAGTGCCTCTTTTAGATATTAACTCAATGCATTTCATTAACAGACAACTTTCAAATAGGATCATTCTTATCGTTTTGCACATTTCAAACCATTTCATTTACATACTGTGAGATGTTGCACAATCGTAGACAAATACTTTGCATATTCCTGCACAGCAGCTCTCTGAAAAAGCACTCTAAACAGTTTTGTTTTAACAGCTTTGATTTGCTCCACTTGCTTTTATTTGACTCCTTAAACAAATAGTACATCACAAATTCTCATATATGCATGATCATCTTCCACTCAGAGATGGCAAGAGCGACTGAATCAAGTACAAAAATCACTTTACTTTTTTTAAAATGTCCTACACACAGAAGAAAACAATATGAACAACAGAAATTAGCTCTTGTTTTATTGCAAATACTATATATAAGAAATATGGTTATAATTGAATCATTTTTAATTCAGCTCTTATACGAAAGTTATTTTCAACTCAAAGTATCAGTGGCAACACAATTTACAGTCATACAGCTTTTTTGGTTTATTGTGTAATTGTACAATTAGTTTACTGCACATGAATTCTCTGTTTTGGAAGATACATTCACTTAGATTTTTTGGTGCTTCATAATATACAGTTTCTGGTTTTAATTTATATAAAATCACAAAAAAAGTAAAATCCCTGAACACCTCTACTACTCTCTAGCAGTACCACATCTGGTCAGTCTTGGATCCGTCTTTACATACACACAGTGTGTCTGGTCCTGTTCAGATTGTAGTACGGAACTGAAGTGTGGGATCCTTCATCTTTTGCTTGTAGTCTTCATCAAACTCTTCATTCTGGGCCACAGTGAAGTGGTTCTTCCAGTCACCAACCTTCCCTGCAGAACCACAGACAATCAGTCAGGTCTTTTTGCTTAATGTGGAATGTTAGGTTTTTTTCCTCCTAATTTCATATTATTGTCCACCATACCTTTTCTCATGAAGGGAGAAATTTTGAAATCCATCATTGGGATTGTGGAATAGTTGGCCATCTCATTCTTTTTCATGTTATCAAACTGCGTTCCACCTACTACCATTCTCTTCTCTTCAGCTGAAGGGGACAAACCAAGAAAAGAGCAGAGTTTGTCTATTTCCCGTCCAGTGTCCTAGAAACACAAGGTTGAATATCATCACTGCATTCCAGCCAGATAAAGGAGCACTTTAGAAAAGTTGCCTGAATAGACAGACTCATAAAAAAAAACAAACCTCAATCATGTCTTCATAGAACATGTAATGAATTTTTGGATAAGTCTGCTTCTTCTTCCACCAGCCATTCACATGGTCGTACCAGGGTCCAAACACCACTGAGGCCACAGAATAACACAAGAAAGTAGTACTGAAAGCAAAGTGGAATAGATGGACTGAATAATATGCACCATAGTATTTCATACTTACTCTTTCCTTCCATGAATTTCTGGAAGAAGCTGTTCCAGTCTCCAGCCGCTGGCTGACCCTGGTTCATGCGATTAAAGTGGTAATAAGACACCATGTTGTCTTTTGCGTTGCGGGCTACGTAGACAACCTGGAGAAGAAGAAAACACTTCATATTTAACCAGAACCAGACATGCTTCAATTCTAATGTTTCTTTTGGCTGTTTTTTCTCTTCAAAAAAAATATGATTCCTATATGCTTCTGAACCTGTTTGTTTGCACAACATCAGTATTATTCAGTATTCAACAGTATTATTAGAACTAAGAGGCTACTGTACCCGGCAGTTTTGCTCCCAGAAGGACTTTGGCACTAACTGGTATGGCAAATGAGTTTTAATCAGTCGAGGGGAGGTGGGGAGATTGTCTGCCTGCTCTGTTCCTGTATGAAGAGATGAAGATGGAGTAAGCGAAACCCTGATCATATGAAATACTTAACATTGTGTTGTAGAAATATGATAAAAGGTATTAGGATTTCAGCAATATCTAAATCAGGAATGGGCAACTGGCGGCCCGCGGATCGCATGCGGCCCGCAACATCATTTGGTGCAGCCCGCGAATTAATTTCTAATTAATATCAAATTTTTAATAGTTGGCGTCACTGCTTTTGAAGCAGCAGACTGTCTCGACCACAGGTGTAATTTTGCCTCCAACTGCTAGAGGCGCAAGAGGCCTTTAGCTCAGCAAGTAGCTGCTCTCTTCTTCATTGAACATCGGAGGTTGTTAATCTTCGAGCAGCAAAGATGTCCGCGCCAAAACGGAAACTTGACCAAGAAAACAGCATCTTTCAGGTAAGATGGGAAACCGATTACCTCTTCACAGAATTTAAAGGCAAACCAATTTGTTTAGTGTGTCTTGAAACCAAGTCAGCCAAGAAAGATTTCAATTCAAGTCGCCACTACAACACCACGCACAAAGAAAAATTTGAAAAATACACCGGAGTCGCTAGAGCCGCTGTCGTCGCTGACCTCAAAGGGAAAATTCACGGACAGCAGAGCCTTTTCACCAAAACCACCACTGCGCAGAAGTCAGCTCTCAAAGCCTATGTTGTTACCCTTGAGCTCACTAAAGCCAAGAAACCCCTGTCCGACGGGGAGATGGTGAAGCGGTGTGCAATAGAGATGGCTAAATCTTTCAGAGATGACAACATGGCTAGAAACTTTGAAACTAACTCTGTCTCGTCGCACAGTGACACGAAGAATTTTCGATATTCAAAATCATGTTGAGGAAAAGCTAAAACAAGTAATAAATGACTGCAAATATTTCTCGTTGGCGCTGGATGAGAGTACAGATGTGACAGATGTGAGCCAGCTCCTCATTTTCAACAGAACCATTGACAGTTCATCTGAAGTGCACGAGGAACTACTGAAACTGGTGTCTTTGCATGAGACCACAAAGGGCACGGATATATTCAAAGCCGTAAAAACGGTAGTAAACGAGCATGGGGGCTTTGGCAAACTTTCAGCCATCGTGACCGACGGCGCTCCGTCCATGCAGGGAAGACGCGCTGGATTCACTGGTCTCCTCCATCAGAACGGAGTTGACTACCCCGTACTGCACTGCATCATACACCAGGTGGGAGACTATTGATTTGATTCTGTTTAAGGAATTTATAATAATGTGTGTGCAAACTATTTTCATAGTCTTAGTATTATTTATTTTTAATTTCAAGGAGGCCATCTGCGCAAAGACAATGAACTTCAGCCACGTCGTGGATTTAGTGACCAAAGTTACTGATCTTATTCGAGGGGGTAACAGGGCTCTCAATCACAGAAAACTTGTTGCCTTTTTGGAAGAGGTGAATGCCGCCTATGGAGATTTACAGATGTACGCTGACATCAGATGGATGAGCCGCGGAAAGTTTGGAGAGGTTTTTTGCGCTGCGCAATGAACTCCCTGTGTTTTTGGAGGAGTGCCTTCGCTGTGATACGAGTGCGTACTGCTGCAAACTCCAGGATACAGCTTTTCTGTGTGACATGGCCTTTCTTACTGATATCACCTCACATTTAAATCATCTCAACATACAGCTGCAGGGGAGATGCCAAACTGTGCCGGACCTGTACGCACACATGAACGCCTTTCGGCGCAAACTGGAACTGTTTCGAGACGGTTTCTCATCCGTGTCTCCAAATTTGGCACACTTTCCCTCCTGTGAAGAGATGTGCACAGATGTCCCTGCATGTGAAAAAATATTCCCAAAGTACAGAGCCGACACAGAAACTCTGCTGCAGCAGTTCAGTGATTGCTTCCAGGACTTCCACGCCATGCAGCCACGAGTTGCGCTGTTCACAGCATCCTTTCTGCCGTGGTCAATGAGCAACCCGCGGAGCTGCAGTTGGAACTGTCCGAATTACAGTCCGACCCCTTCTTTCAGTCTCCGAGAAATGAGAAGGAGATTTCATTCTGGAGACTGCTACCCGAGTCCCGTTTCCCGTTGCTTCGGGATTTTTCGCTTTCCATGGCCAGCATGTTTGGGAGCACTTACATCTGTGAGAGCAGCTTTTCAACTATGAAGCACATTAATTCAAAAGAGAGAAATAGGTTGACAGATGAAACTATTCCAGCTCATGCAAACTGGAAGCACAAAAATTGACATTGACATCCAGAATGTGCAGCAGCAGCAGGCAAGACCATGGGTGTCTCATTAGGACACATGTTGCATATCCAGGTGTAGGTGAGGGAGGGTCTTTTCAGGACCGTACTTTAAACGTTAAGTGGAATAGGAGGGCTGTGTATAAATAGTTCAAATTAAATCATTACAAACATAAATGTTAGTTGTTGCATTTTGTGTTGGAGTTCTGCACTTTACTGTGAATGGTTATTGCACTTTTTTGATATAATAAAAATACGTTTTTTTATAGAAGTATTACAAGGGTTCATTTGAACGTTTAAAATTGTAAAACAAGTACAATAAACACTGTTAATTGCCACAATATATGTTTGACTTTGTTTTTTCATAAATTTAAAAATATGTTTATATGAGGCAGAGTATGATGAAAATTCACAGATACAATGTGGCACCCAGTAGGGGGAAAAATGTGGCCCTTTCTGTCATTAAAGTTGCTCATCCCTGATCTAAATAAAGATGTAGTGATGGTTAAATAAGTCCTGGTATTACATACAGTGGTTTTGGTTCACACTAACCTGACATGTAAGATGGGATGTGAAGCTCTAAGAAAGGCACTCTCTCATAGATAGGGAGGGTTTTGTGACGCTCCGTCTGACCAAAATACAGCAGGTCAAGGATTTGGGAGACCCATGTGGTCCCTAAGGGGAGAGAGCGAGAGAGAGAGAGAGAGAGCGAGAGAGAGAGAGAGAGAAGGAGGTAAAATAAGGTAATAAAATGACATAATCCCTTATCTCTATACACACATTTTATGAGCTGGAAAGCCTTTTACACATGATTGTAGACTGACCTGCTTTGGCATATGTCGCAATAAGTATATCATCTGGCCTGGCCTGAAAGTTTTGAATGTTCTCCCAGTTTTCCGTGAAAATTTTGGTCATTGAGATTCCATGGAAATCGACCAACTCTGGTCGAATGGGTGCATCCATCCTTAAAAATAAAGAAAGAAGGAAATTAATCCCAAGCTATAAATATATGATTGCTGATTAGAGGAAAAAGGGAAAATCATATTGTCCATTGTAGATAGTGAAGTCAGATTGTCTTAGATGCTTTTAACAGTCATTCATTTAAAAATAATGAAAGGAGACAACAAATATTTAACAGTCCAAAAGTACAGGCATTTAAAGGCAAAATCTCATAAAACAAACAAGCAAACATTGGTGCTGACTGAGGAAAAGAGGGCATAAAACCTTTAAAGGTTTGTCAAAGCAGTTGAAGCTCCACAGCTCTTTCATGCACTTCAGACACGTCCATTCACCAAACTATTCTCATTAACTCAGCATTACGTGTTTACCATGATGAAAATAAATCACACAATAAAATTACGGTTGGTGTTGATATCAGACATACCTGGTCTTGATCTAAGGATATTCTGATTGATGCTGGTTTTCTGTCCGGCTTCTCTGGCTCCAATGTTTTGCTGACCTGTGTAGTGTTTTCTTTACCCTCTTTTCTTGTTACATAACTCACTTGTGGCAGAGAGCATTCACTTCTAGATGTGAGATGAATGTTCAGCCCCTCCCTGTTCTTACACATTTCCTGGTCAATTTTATCTCCAATTTTATTATAAACATACAAAGCACACAAAATATGTAATTGTGTATTTAATTTGTTGAGACAAAATTGAATTATGGCTAAGAATAGTACAGAGAGTCACAGAGTACAAGTACTGAATTTGATTCAATGTAGCCTTTAAATATAAAGAGACCGAGATTTGCTTTAGTTGCTCTTAATGTCTTATTTTTCTACTAATTTGTCTTTTCATTATTTTTCAATTTTTATTTTTAGTGTTTTATTAGTTTTTCTTCATGTCTTTTTACTCAGTTATTTTGTTGGTGAGGTCTCTACCTCAGTGTATAATCCTGTGTTAAAATAAACGTCGAACAAATGAATGAATGGATTTATTTACCTGAGTGTATAGAGGTGTAGTCCTGTGACACGCAGATGTGTGGTTGTGGTCAACGAATATGTGCAGATAAAAAATCAGTATCAGCAATAAAATAAAATAAGATATGGAAGGCATGTAAAAACAGGCTATAACTGTGACCCATGACCAACACCTGAATATCATTTGAAATAATCTTGTACCGAGGTCAGAAACTGACGTTCACTTGTGATACCTTATGTAAAACAAATTACAACCAACAAGAATCCTTCTTACCAAGTATTATAAAACAGATTGCATTAATCAAACCAAGCCCTATGCTCTTTCGTAAGATAAACAGTGACAATCACTGTCTTCACGGAGTGCATGTTTCATCTACTTGCATGTTTGCCATTGTTTCTCCTATAGCGTGTCTTTGAGGTTACAATAGTTACATGAGAAGAAAAGCTGCAGCACATTACAACATTTTCAGTGATAGTAATGACAGTAATTGATTGAAATGCCAAATTAAAAAAAATAAAAATCTTAACAACAACAATAATTTATGTATTTACTTTCAAATCAAAACAAGTCCAGTTAAAGCAAACAGTGTATTTCAGTAAGGACACAATCAACTGGAAAAGTACAAGACGCATGCTGCGAATGCCAAAAAAACGGATTAGTTTACATTATATCTCTGGGCAAATGCAACACAATGAACTTAATATATGAAATTAATTTACGTTTACAAAGTTTAATTGACACGATAAATCTTAATCCGGAAGTGACGCCACAGGAACTGAGAAACGTACACAACAAAGATGGCGTCCCCCGGCGAGGCAGCGACTGATGATTCACACGTGGGGAAAAATAAGAAGGTAACTACCAATAAATTATTAAGAAGAAGACAGTACTTCTGCTCTTTCCGTCATTTTCATATCTTCAACTAAGAGAAGCTAGAATAGAGCTTTTACACGAGCATACACAACGTAACAGTAGTATATCGTTTGCTAGCATCTGGCTGCTAACTCTCTTAGCACTGGTGTATGGAGTCCTAGTTGAGCCGAGCTGACCCTGTTTCTATCCACAAGTAAATGCACTCAGCTCCGAGTTGTCTTCCTAAAGTCACTGCTGCTAACTTGCCATCTCTTGCTCCTTTTTAACAGCCACCAGCTCGTTACTGGCAGGAGTTACCAGAGGAAGGGGAAGATGAAAACAAAGATGAAAAGGGTGGCGAAAAGCCTCTGCCGCAGAAGGATCAACAGACACAGAAAGCTAAGAAAAGAAAGCAACCAGAGGATCAAAGAGATGGAAAGAATTTCGTGTCAGGGGTAAGCGAATAAGTATGGTCGCTGTTAGACTGGTTCAGGATACCACTGTCATTCATTGTGTATCACGTCAATGGCAGCATCAGTTCTGACTTGAAACCATCTTAATAACTAACTTTATATAAATGGTAACAAATGATGTCATTAATTTCTGTGTAGATCCGCGTCATGGTAATTCTGGGAGCCTCTGTAAAAAGCACCATAACATAAAAGAGAAATCCAGTTGCTTTTTACTAAAACTCCCAGGATGTCACAAATCTATCCTGTCTTTCGCTAATGTATGATAGGATTAAGAGTATAAGTATATTTAACATAAATGATGTTTAATGTGTAACGATTCATGAAATCAACAGTGTGAGTAGTTTATTTTCACACCTACTTTGTCCCTTTTTGCTTGTCTTCAAGTTATTTCAAAATTGGAAAACATCATTTTGTTCCACATGGCCACATTGCTCCATTAATTCCTTTCTTCATAATGGTTCGGATTTTGTTGTGTAATTTATTACTGAAACGTGTGAATTTATTGTTAGCGTAACTTGTGTTATACTAAGAGGTGTTTCTAATGCTGGGGTTCCCAATAGATATGAATAAAGCTGACAAAATATTCAACTTATCGCTGTGTAACTCAGTACAGTTAAACTGCAATTCGGGTGGAGACTCTTTGTTTTTAGGGACATTTCCCCAAATTTCAGTTCAATATATTCAGTGTCTTTGGGTCTTTTATGTTGCCTGACAAAATGTTTAGAATTCTGTTTTTAATGTGCTATGAAATTAATCTATTTTTAGGGAGTCTTCTATCTGTGAGTTCTCCATTTCTTAATTTTCTGTAATTACCTGTGTCTATTTTTATACACTAATGTTGATATTATTAATATTGTCAATAAATCTCCCAGCTCTACATGAACTTGCTTTATTTTGTTTTGTAGCATTGTTAACACATTATTTTGCATTGTGCTAATTAGTCTTCATTCTCTCTCAGAAATCAGACCCTTTCCCAGGTCCTGCTCCAATTCCTAAAGAGAGGGTGCAGAAATTCAAGAGGAAAGATAAAGCTAAAAAGGTAAGCTCCAAAATGCCTATTATGTACAATTTTTTGGTTGGTGGAGTTACTGCTACCTCTTGCGAGTATCTAGGTTCTTTTTTCTTTTAATTTTAGCCTCGTCACCAGCATTTCAAGCTTAGAGACATGATGAAAAGATCAGACGAAGCCTCAGAAATGTCCCAGAAACAAGCTGCCCGGTTTGACCTCCTGCTCCCCGAGGATGCAGGGTAATTTCTTCTAAAACATGTTCTACAACTTCTTTGTGTCACAGTGTATGCTGTGACAGAGATTAAGGAATAACAAATGTAACTTAAGCCATGTTTTCCTTTATTCTCAGGTTTCTAGAAGGAGATGAAGATGAGGACACATGTACAATCTCACAGGAGGATATTGCAGAAGCGGTGGATATAACATCTGGAGCAAAGGTACAGGGACATTTGTTAATATATATCTTTATTTTTTATGTTTTTTTTTAACACTGTGGTCGTACTGTAAATAATAATTATCAGCAGAAACCCACAATATAGCAGCTGTGTGTTTAAAAAAAAAATTCTGGCTTAAATTATTTTATTGCTACACAAAGTATACACGCATTCTCTGTGTGTTTTCTGCTTCTTACTTGAAGCTGTGCAGGATCTTCAATCCACAAAAATAATAGCAGTATTTGCACAAGCTCACAAGCAGAGATCATATTATCAATCAACAGCACTGGTTGATTTCACCTTGTTAACTAATGATTAGAAGCATCAATGTTTTTTGCTACTGTTTGCTTTATACAAACATAGTGGTAGAACATGGAAAGAACAACATGTGGTTAATTGACTTTATATGTAGTTGCTTCTAGGTCATGTATACAAATTAGCTTCACTTTGAGTTAAACTATTACATGGAGATGTTTAAGATATGACACCGTATTAAGTTGTATTTTTTTATGACTTACTTAGATTAGTATTTTTAAAGAGTCTCCTGGTCAGGGCTTCTGTTGTTGACCAGCCTTGTTGGCTTTTACTAATCAGCATTTTTTCTTTCTTCTTCCTCAGTATTTCAATCTGAAACTCTCTCAATTTGGACCATATCGAGTTGACTACAGTAAGACTGGACGGTCAGTATCACATGCTCCATACTCATACAGTGTAGCGAGTGGGTCCCAGATACTTGATTTTTTTTTCCCCACCTATTAATTGTCACATTACAACAGTTGTATTTATGGCTACCTGACAACTGTAAATTGTAATATTTAGCCTTTGTTAACTCAGTTTAAATAGTACTCCATTAAAAAAAAAAAAACGCCAGCTAAAGTAGCACTAATAAGAGTGTTGAGACTGAACCAAAACAGTAAAGTTGCAGGCCATAAAACCGAAACAATGAAACATGGAAAAACACTGAAATGCACTACTTAGCTTAGACAAAACTGCAGAGTTGGGTGATGAATCATTGTGGAGCAACACATTTTCCATAAAGAGTCATTGGTGATCTACAGATAATGATTAGTGCACATTTCTATGTTTGAATTGTGTGTATGTGTTCTCTTCACTTCAGTCACCTGCTGCTTGGTGGGAGGAGAGGCCACGTTGCTTGTATAGACTGGCAGTCCAAACATCTGATGTGTGAAATAAATGTGATGGAGTCTGTTAATGATGTAAAGTAAGTCATTCACCTTCAACTTATTATGTTACAGTCATGCTACACCTACCATCAATAGGCATAATTTTCATTCATATTTCAACATCTTCTCCAGATTAAAATACATTTCTGCCTTCATTTAGGTGGCTCCATAGTGAAGCTATGTATGCAGTGGCTCAGAAGAAGTGGCTGTACATCTATGACTCCAATGGAATAGAGCTTCACTGCATCCGCAAATTCAATGACGTTCTTCGCATGCAGTTCCTCCCCTACCACTTTTTGCTTGCCACAGCGGTGGGTTCCCTAAAACCATTCTGATAGCATATGATATATGCATATTTATATTTCCTCACTTTTTCTTGTGTTGAATTTGCCACTAAGATTAATGCTGTTGTTTTGTTTTTTTGAAACTTTAATTCAGTTTTCCAGGTGCTTCTAGACCTGATTAAGAGGGCAGTACTTAAATATTGTTACAATAAATAACAAAAACACCAAAAACAACTTATAATGTACTACAAAGGAGTATAAGAAGCATTCAGATTAGATGAATTACAACTATTTAAGAGGTTTACATCACACTGAATGTAAAAACGTGTATCGTATCTGTGTTCGGGGCTGACTGAGTTATGATTTAAAGGAATAAAAATCTTGACACATAGTCTGTGTGTCACATTTCTAACAAAAATAATCAGATCCATTAAGTCTGACTTCAGCAACAATCTTGTTCTCACTCTTGTCTTCAGAGTGCTACAAGTTTCCTGCAGTACCTGGACGTGTCAGTAGGAAAGGAGGTGGCAGCATTCTGCACTAAGACGGGCCGACTTGACGTGATGTGCCAGAACCCTCATAATGCCATCATCCACCTGGGACACCCCAACGGAACAGTCACACTCTGGTCACCAAACCAGAAAGAAGCGCTCGTCAAGATGCTCTGTCACCAAGGTGGTGTGCGCTCTGTCACTGTGGACAAGACGGGCATGTAAGTCACATTAAAACTGTGCATTTTTATTTAACAGCATGGATATTGTATTTCTTTTAGAGGCAGTAAGCTGTAAATTCTGATGTCTGCATGCGTTGCATAGATGCTGTTTAACTATAGTACCAGTTTAAACGTTATTTATAATATATTACTTCCTTATTTAAAAGTGTAATAAGTTCTTCAAATCACTGACAAAATTACCAACCATGTCCTGAAGATAAGTTGGCCAGTTTGCTGAAGAAATCTACGAATGATTGAATAATTACTACATTTTCTGTGGTGACAATTAAGCTGCATTTTCCTCAATGTCCACCAGAGGTCAGTCTGTGGTTATGATCTCCTCTTTTTGGCAGGTACATGGTGACATCTGGTCTGGATAAAAAGCTGAAAGTGTATGACATTAGAGCCTTCAAACCCCTCAAGTCCTACTTCCTCCCTGCTGGAGCTTCCTGTTTATCGCTGAGCCAGAGGGGACTGCTGTCTGCAGCCACGGGGGATGTTGTTCAGGTCACGATCACATCCACAGTGAACAGTTATTGATTTGTCATTGAAAACTGATCGGGTCCACAGGAAGTGCATTTTACATGTAGAGCTGTGAATAGAGCTGGATACTTAGGATAAGCAGCAAAGCAGCTATTCTTTTTTTTAGCATATTTTTATTAAGCAAATTCAAGACTTACAGTGCAATTGGATACAGTGAACGTTTTTTGTTTTTCTCCTCCACAAAAACATTCCAAAAAAAAAACCCCAGTATAACTTCTCTCTAAAAACAACCCTCCCAGACCAACAAACTGACCTCTTAATTTCAAGACAAAAATTGAGTGTAAAAGTAGACAACTCTCAAAAATAAATTACAATAACTGAATAAATAAAAAAGCAAGAAAAATAAATAACAATACATTTGAGAGTAGTTTAAATAATAATATTCAAAAAATAAATAAATGAATGAATTTAAAAAACATAAAAAATAATAATAAAAACAGCAGGAATTAATGTTTTTATGTGTATAGTGCACAAGTACAAAAGAAAGACAATATGACCTGTAAAAGAAACAGAATCAGTCACACAGACTGTCCAACTTGTTCTATAAAAGGAAGACAACTACTGCTCACATCCAAAATACCACCTCAATGAATGAAAAACCTGTGCTTAAGGAGTATAGTCAGAACCAAAAGTTTGGTAATTAGTCATGCACAGGTTTGCCCCATTTGGGTGGGGGGTGGTGGGGCTAGGCACGAGGGGAGAGGATCATGATCGGCAGGCAATGGTGTACTACTATGATACCTCATCAGGTGAAAGTTTCTGAAAATATTGAAGCAGAGGTCTCTAGTGAGTATATAACTTATCAGAGCACCCTCTAAGACTGAATTAGATTTTTCCAGCTTAAGGAAATATAAGATATCGTGCAGCCATGCTTTAAAGGAGGGGGGCTGTGACGATTTCCATAAGAGAAGAATTCTCCTACGGGCAATCAAAGAGACAAAGGCAACAACATTGTCCTGAGTGGTTGAAGTGGCCAGATTGTCAGGTGGCCTACCGAAGATGGCTATATGGGGGGATGGATTCATGTTTAAACCTAAAATGTCAGAGATGGAATTAAAAAAGGTTTGCCAGAAATTAGCTAATTTAGGACAAGACCAAAACATGTGAGTAAGGTTGCAAGGAGCCTGGAAACATCTACTACAACATTCATCAATTGTGTTTGGAAATATTCTGGAGAGTTTATATTTGCTATAATTAAGTCTGTGGAGCACTTTAAATTGGATGAGAGACAGCCTAGCACAGCTAGAAGAAGAATTAACTGCTCCAAGAGCTTTTATCCAGAAATCCTCAGAAAGGTTGGTTTGCAGTTCAATTCCCCAATCAGCCTTGATCTTATTTATCACAGACTTGTTAGTTGTGAACAGGAGGTCATAAAGGAAGGAGACCTGACCTTTGGGCAAGACACTTGCCTTGAGTGCCAGATCAATGCCACTAGGATTTGGAACTTGAGGGAATGCCGGCGATTGGGTCCTAGCAAAATCACGGAGCTGAAAGTATCGAAAAAGTCTGAGCTATTCAAATTGAATGCAGAACGTAAATGATTGAAACCGGCAAAAACGTTAACATATAAGTCACCCAGGCAGCGAAGGCTATTCGTCTCCAGCGATGTAAATCGTAGGTCAATCCTAGCTAGTTTAAAAAGGTGGTTGTTACAGATGGGCGTTGCTTTAGGGAAGGAAAGCCTCCCAAAGTGTTGTCTAATTTGTGACCATATTTTAAGTGTATTTATTACCACAGTGTTAGACGTGAAGCTAGAGGGAGAGAGGGGAAGGGTGCCACACACCAGAGATGGGAGGGAAGAAGTGCAGGAGTCAGCCTCTAATTGGCACCAGCTGCACTGGGGTGAGATAAACCAAAGTGTGATTTTATGAACATTGGCCACCCAATAGTAGCTCATAAAATTAGGCAGCCCAAGCCCGCCGACTGACCTGCCCCTCTGAAGTAGAATTTTACCCGTTTTCACACGCTTACCAGCCCAAAGAAAAGAAGAGACAGTGTGATTAATAGATTTAAAAACTGACTGAGGGAGAAATATGGGGAGACATTGAAATAAATACAAATATCTGGGTAGCACATTCATTTTTACAGTCTGTATCCTTCCCACAGAGATAGTGGCAAACAGTTCCACCTCTGTAGATCTGATTTGACTTCAGCAGTTAAGGCAGTGAAATTTTGTTCCCAGAGTGTACAGATGGTATGCGTAATCATGACACCTTGGTATCTTATTTCTCCGTTAGATATTTTAAATGGTGTGGATGATGGTGACATTTCTGTGGCCAGTTGATTAATTGGAAGACATTCACTTTTTGAAATATTTAATTTATATCCAGAAATAATGCCAAAAGTGTTCAAGAGCAAAAGGATGGGTGGAATACTTGTCAGGGGTTCACATACATAAAGAAGATCGTCAGCATAAAGCGAAACGGGATGTTCGACTTTCCCCTTTTCGATTCCCTTGAACCCTCCAACCGACTTTCAAGCAACTGATAGTGGCTCAATGGCGAGTGCGAACAACAGCAGGGAGAGTGGACAGCCTTGCCTAGTGCCGCGAGAAAGAGGAACTGGACTTGAGCACTGTGTGTTTGTACAAACTGAAGCGTAGGGGGACGAGTAAAGTAATTTAATCCAGGAGATGAAGCTGGCACTAAAACCAAACCGTTGCAGGGTGAAAAAGAGATAAGCCCACTCCACCCTGTCGAAGGCCTTCTCCGAGAGATATTATGGCTTCAGGTTCAGTAGAAGAGGACGGGGTGTGAATAATGCCGAGAAGCCTTCTGATATTAGAAAAGAGTGCTTCCCTTTATGAATCCTGTCTGATCTTCCGAGATTACCATGGGCATAATAGTCTCCAGACGACGGGCTAGGACTTAAGCTAGAATTTTGACATCGACTGAGAGGAGTGAAATCGGGTGATAAAACGCACAGTTCGCTGGGTCCTTGTCTTTCTTATAAATGACAGATATAGAAGCTTGCATGAGCGTGGGTGGCAAGGTGCCCTTGTGGCATGAGTGGTTGAACATACCAAGTAGGAGTGGAACAAGCAGGTCAGAAAACTGTCTGGGCCCGGTGAGTTGCCACTGTTCATTGAGCAAATGGCTTCTTTGATTTCAGAAAGCGTTAAAGGGGCATCTAGAGTCTGACTGTCATTAGGTGAGATTTTCGGTAATGTTAATTTATCAAAAAAATCATGCAATTGACTTTCATCGTTAGGAGACTCGGAGGTGTACAATTTAGAATAAAATGACCTAAATATGTTGTTTATCTTTTCCGGGTCAGAGGTTAGAGAGCCTGGCTCGTCTCGTGTCTGGCTGATCTGGTTGGAAGCCAATCTGGCCTTTATTTGGTGGGCCAGAAGGCGACCCACCTTGTCACCATGTTCATGCATAGACCCACGAGAGCGGAGGAGGAGACGTTCAGCTTCTGTAGTAAGAAGAAGGTCAAGTTCGGTTTGGAGTCCTAGTCTTTTTTTTTTTTTGGACAAGTCCGGTGTTTGGGAAGTCGACAATAAAGTATAAAGATTAGCTATAGCTTTTTCTAATTCCTTTTGGCGGGCCCTGCGCAGTTTGTTCGCATGAGATGTGTACGAGATAATTCAACCTCTAATGAAAGCCTTTAGGGTTTCCCATAATAATGAGGGGGAGGTTTCGTCATTCTTATTATTTTCACAAAAAAAGCTGATTGACGTAACGCAACGTATTTGCAGAAGTTTACATCAGCCAGCAATAATGGATCTAGGCGCCAGACTCTGAATTCCTTTGGTCTGAGGTCAAAGCGAAGGTCCAGAGTCACAGTAGAATGATCAGACTGTTCAGATCCGAATGATCAGCAATTCCACTGTGAGGTCGGAGAAGAATCTTGTGGGCTTGGGTCCCTCAATGGATTCCGGGAGGCCGATGATTCGAATGTTATTTCTGTGGCTCCGGCTTTCTAAGTCCGCCGCCTTCCCCGCTAGCCTTGCGTTGGTATCTGCCAGGGCTGCACACATCTCCTCCAATGCCCGAATGCGCTGGGTATTCAGTTCAGTATAATTTTCCAGAGAATCAAGACGTTGTCCCTGTTCTGTTACCGTGGTTTGTATTTTGTCCAATCTAGATTCCACGGCCGCAAACGTGTTCTTTATGTCGGCCGAGATGCTAGCTTTGTGGTCCTCTAACAGGCTAGCTATGCTAGTCAGACAGCCACTGCATGAGGTGGAGGCTTCTCCTTCGGCTTTTCTTAGCGGCTTTGAAGATTTCAACATCTTGCATTTAGAGAATATTGATATTTATTCCTCAATTCCGCATGTGCGGGTGGCAAAAAAGTAGGGTTTTTAAGAGTAAATGAAGTTAGAGTTATGGGAGACGGAGACTACGCTGTACTCACATGCTCAGCAAACCGGAAGTCCCCAAAGCAGTTATTCTTTAGTGGAAAAAAATCTTAATGTTGCTTTAAACCTGTGACATCAGCAGGAAGACATGCACAAAATCCTCAAATGACCAGGGTTGGAATTTTATTTCTGAGCTACTTTCATGTTCCCTTACATTAAGTTGTTTGTTCCTGAACAATATATTTTTCATTGTCCTTTATCTACTATATTACACTGCCAATTTTGGGAAAAACTCTGCAAATGCCACAGAAAAGAAAGATAATTTGATGCTGTAAATCATACACATTATTTTCATCACACTGCACTCTGGGTGTGGTGGTTGAAATTATGTTCTCTTTTTAAGAAGTGAAAATGGTTTGTGATTAGGCGTTAGCTGCATGTGTGGTTTCAGCTATAATGCCGTCGTTACCTCAGTTGTAGCTGTACTGTCACTGCTCTTTGCCTTTCCTTTTAATAGCTGTCTACCACTGACAGCTTAGACAGCTTCAATAAATTGCTCAACCAGCACAACCGGTTCAATTCAATGCAACCACACAACCCCTGTGTGTGCAACACTTAGGGTTACACATGTTATGAGGCAATTTATCAACTACATAGTTAATACTGCAGTCATAATTGCAACTACAGTCTGTCTCTGTCAGCCTCAGCAGGCTTCATTAGTCATTTATCTGGCTGCAACAACACAGACACAGACTGAGCCAAATACTGCTGAGATTGCACCAGCCATCTACTCATAACTCAACACCATATCATGTTACAGCTCGGCCTTTTGGTATAAATCAGTGGTAATTTAAAAAAGTTATTGCTGAGAGACAAGAAAATAGTTCAATGACCCATCTGGGGCTCTGTAAATTTGCGTTAGAAGTCATTTTTTTAAACTGGCAAAACAGAAAACACTTGTTGTACACACTGTTAACCTTTTGCCTCCCTGTCAATTTGTGTCTCCCTGCAGGTGTACAGAGATGTATGGAGCGCTCCGGTGACTAAACCCTACATGGCTCACAGAGTTCGGGGATCAGTATGGGGGCTGCACTTCTGTCCTTTTGAGGATGTCCTTGGAGTTGGGCATGGAGACGGTTTCACCAGCATGCTCGTACCTGGTCAGACTCAGTTTTACATTACACTGGAAAATTTTCAAGTAGCTTGAACAACCAACACACACTAAATAGGTCATGGTTGAAAGAAACCGTTTGACAGGAAGCGTGTGGTTTCGCTTGAACCACACATTTCCTGTCATGTGTCTCTTGATGGGTAAAACAAACTGCAAGAGCTGCCATCACTAAACTCTGTATGGTTTATTTAATCCAGGCATACATTTTTAATGTACATTAAAACTGCTGTTGTGTTTCCCATTGACATTCACAGGAGCGGGTGAACCTAACTTTGACGGTCTGGATGCAAATCCATACCGCAGTGCGAAGCAGAGGCAGGAATGGGAGGTTAAAGCCCTTCTGGAGAAGATCCAGCCAGAACTCATCAGCCTTGACCCTACTGAGCTGGGATACGTTGACCGTGCAACGTTTGAGCAAAGGCATCGAGACAGGGTCCAAGCTCTGGTCAGTGTTTGAAAGCATCTTCACATTAAATATTTACAGATCTACACATTTTAAAATCACAACCACCTCTTAAAATTCATGTTTTATTTCATTTTCAGGGTTATGATCCACTTGCTAAAGAAAAATTTGTTCCCAAGTATAAGAAAAAAGGTCGTAGTTCTGCTGGTGCCGTTGAAAGGCGCAAAAAGCAAGTGGCTCACGAGGACCAGAGGGTAAGTAGGCAGAATATGTGATGACGTTTGTTGAAGCCCACATTGATTTTTCTGCTGTGTCTGCACTAAATGCCTGGTCTCTCTTGACTTGTTTACCCCTCAGGACGAAATCAGGAAAACTGTGGAAGACAAAATGAAAATGGAAAAAGAAATAAAGGAGAGAGCGCAGAAGAAGGCAGCTCTATCTAATCAGAAATCTGCCCTGGACAGATTCAAAAAATAGAAAAGGAGGATTCTTTGTGCAGCTCAAACCCCAGTGACATTCTGTAGGAGGGACCTTTGAACTTCACATAAAAGAGACAGTTTTGGGCACATTACGCCTCTGTGGGAACCAAACATGCCACTGCAGACATTTGGGATGCAGTTGGCATATAAAGTCTTGCATTCAGATGGGCAGCAGTTCGCTGAATCAATGCTGAGTGCATTAGTAGGGCAGCACTATTGAATGTCTGCAGCCTGAAGCACTTCTTGCATGCGGAGATAATGTGATGTTCTATAGCTGACATGGGTGTCATCCAGAGTTTGTGTTAGAAGTGTAGTGTGTAGGATTTAGAAGACATCGCAGACTGCAAACAACACCGCTTGCATCACCTTCCCAGTAAACAACAAACAACATAAAAGACCCTCTCTGGAGCCAGTGACTCCATGGAAGACAACCTGCTCTTGCTGTAGATGTAAAAGGCTCATTCTAAGGTAGTTGGCACACAATGATTCTTATTTACAGGTCAGTGCATGTAACGGAAACAAGCATAAATATTATATTCAATTTCTGCTATTGGAGTCCCCTAAATCTTACACACTACTCTTTCAGATGGTATTTTTTCTCTGCCTATAAATAAATTTTTTGTAAGATTTTTCACTTTGTCGAATTCAGTTCTTTGGTGCCTATTTATATTTGTTATTATATAAATAAGTTATAAAAAGAAACACCACAAGCCAAACTTTCTGAATTCAAACTACTACTTGAAGTCGCAACTTAATATCAAAACATGTTGGAATACGTTCACTGTTTTCATTGCTGTGGGTAATTTCATAAATAAAACACTCATCTATAAACCTCACCTTGCATCACTCACAGGTTGTATGGTTCAGTAGCAACGGGCAAAAGAAAAACTGAGTGGGAAACAAATATTGAATAATTTGTGAGACAGTGTTACAACTGCATCTCCCTGAAAATGTCTTCTGGAGACAATTTCAGATGGATTCACTTAACCCTTTGATGCGCAGCATGGGTCAAAAGTGACCCAAATCCAATGGAAAATGGGAGTCTCCTGACCTATATTGCGCATCAAAAGGTTAAGTGGATTTAATAAATGGAGTGACTGAATGGTTGAGTGGTTCGACTACATTCTTTAGTTAGAGTGTTAATTGTGGGAGTGCAAAGGCTTTTAAAGCAGTGAATTCCTAGTTCAGTTCTCAGCAGGACTGGAACTTGACTGCGTTCCCTTGCTCTGTATCCTGTCACTATTTAACAGGGTGAAAAAGTTCTAATGAAGCATATTTTAAGTAATATTTGTAGCCGTTATAAGTTTTAGATGTGTTTGTGTGTAATTACTTTCTTGGGATTACATACTCTGTAGGTTGTTTTCATGTCATGTATAGGGGATCCTGATTTCAGTGAGACTCGCTGAAAAACTAAAACTTGTCTTTGTTATATTTAGCAGATTACAGGTTTAGCACTTTCAGTAGCAGCAATGATTAGTTAATAATGGTTTGAAAAGAACACTAGTGGAATTTAAGTGTCTTGAAATGTGAACTTTAAGCAATAACTTGACCATAGATGTTAAGAAATAGCCAACGGTTCATATTTCCCAACGTTTGCTTCTTCCTTTGTCACTGAGGAAGAAACGATGTAGTGCAAGAAAAAATACCTGTTAAGTGTTGAAACAAAGCAGACCTGTTTTGGTTCACAGAGTGGTTTATTGGTGACTATATTTGATTCGTACATGTATTTCCTGAGTGTAAACACACTGACTTTCTCTCTTAAAATGTCATCTCAACCTGGCATGGCAGACACAAAACCAAGTCCAGGTCCGTCAGCACAGAGCTGATGTCACACTTTTCAGTTTAAACTCATGATTACAGAGAAAAGTTATAAATAATACTGTCCGGCTATGTATAACGTCAGTTTCACAGTCACTGGTAGCGGTGTCAGCTGCGGAGAAAAATTCCTCTTGCTGTCTGTTTTCTGAAGTGGCCGCATAGATGTCACTGTATCCAATTTCAGTGGTCCAGTTAATGGCTTGCCATTCCAGTCCCCATTATTGAATTACGACATTAATTCTGTTCATTTACTCAATCATAATTAGTTTAGCACATAACAGCTTTTGGTGATTTGTTACTCTATTTCTACTGGGGTACATGAAGCCTGTGATTTCATATTTATTGCACTATATTTTGGAGACATGCATTTAGGCAAATAGACTACTACAATTGAAGTCCCTGGTACTAGACTACACAGGTGTTAAATAAATGAAGGCAGCAGCCTATAGATATCAGACATTGTGTCAGAATCATTTTTTGAATGTGCATTCATCACATAAGCAGCTGTATTTCCTTACTGTATATCAGCATGCTAATGCTTGCTCTAAATCTACAGTTTGTGTCAGTGTAATATTGCAGGATGCTGTAACAGTCTAAAGACAGGTGAAAGATTACTCTGACAGCTCTCCATGCTACCAGCTGATCGTCCCTTTTTTTTGCAAAAAAAAAAGCCAGTTGAATACATCGAAGTGTTTAAAAAAATAAAACTATAAAAAATAAAGTGACATTATTTCAGTGCACATAGTGAAGTTGCACAGCCTTAAGAGCACTTGTGCTGTTCACAGTACTGAAGCAAGGCACAGCCCCGATAAGTCCAGTTTGGCCTCCTGTTAACCCTCACAATCCTTGCTCCAGCCCCAGAGCTGAGCCCAGCATCGCCCTGACTTTGCACACCCCGAGAGAAGCCCGGAGACTGAGCCAGGAGCAAGGGGCTGACGAATGGACCTCGGCCCAGTAGTGCAGCATCTCCCTGGGTGAGATGCGGTGGATGGACACCATGGCCTGATAGCAGCAGCGCCCGTATGGCACAGCTGGACCACCAGAGAAGAGAGGGCAGTGTGAGGGCAGCACTCCAGCTGTCCGGGCACACAGACCTACGAACACATCCTCGGGAGGCAGAGGTGTAGATAAAGGTGATGCAGAGGCTGCCAGGGAAATTTTGAGCAATGCAGAGCGGGACAGGACGTAGGCAGTACCACTGCAATAATCTGGAAAGACTGAGGCAGGGTAGGCCCCTGAGGGGAGGTAGTGCTTACTGTCCGGATCACGGTCCGGAGCCACATGGAGATGCACCCTGCCGAGGTACAAGTCTCCCTGCTCATAGGGGTTCCGGCTCTTGTTCAGGAAGTGGAGCAGGGCGCTGGGGTTGAACAGGACATCATCGTCCACTTTGGCCATGAAGTGAGCTTGGGGGCAGAAGCGGCGGCCCCAGCCCAGCATGGACAGGGTCTTCAGAGTGAGGTTGGAGTAACTGTCCAGAAAACGCCCCTGAATCAGGTCTCCTCTCTCCCGGGCTTCTTCTATCAGCAGCTTGGCCAGTCCGGGGTCAGACGCCACACCCACCATGAAGAGAGTCATGACCCGCAGGCCCCTCACCTCCACCTCACCTCCCCAGGTATCCCTGATGGCTTGACGGGCCCTCTGATTGGCAGGAGCCGAGGTAACCATGGTGATGAGGTAAGGCTTGGCACGCTGGCACACCAGCGGGCTGGGCATGAGCAGGAATTCCTCGGGTCTGGTTGGAGGGACGCTCTGCGGGGGGATGACGCCGGCGTGCGGCTCCACCACCGTGTTCAGGCGCATGGAGGTGACCCACGACTCGATGAAGTCCACAAAGAGCAGAGCCAGCAGCGCCGCGCACGTTGCCGCTGCGCACAGGAACGGCAGGACCCCGAGCCTGTTTCCCCGCTTCCCAAACCGGGGCTTGCATACCCACAATCCCCGTCCCACCATGACCAACCCCCGCTTCCTCTGCGCAGCTCTGAAGACCACTGTAGCTGCTGCGACGCTCCCCGTTTCGCCCCCAAGTCTTTCTTCCCTTGTCTCTGCGGCTAAAAGAGCTCCGCTGTCATCGCATTTTTGCGCCTATCCTCACCTCTCGATCCGTCCGGAGTCAGACGCAGCAGCGGACGGTGGAGAGCCCCGGTGACATTGAAGATGCGGTAAAACGGCTGATGGACTTCAGTTGATGTTGCTGCCCACTCGAATACAAAAAAAAAAAAAAAAAAAAAAAAGTGGGATATGCAGCTGCGCAAAAGAAACGGTCGATTCTACAGCAGCCCAAAGCTATTTTTTGCCCCGACGTGGAGCTGCTCAGTACTCAGCTCTGATAGGAAGTCCCGATTCCTATTTACCTTCATAGATGCTGAACTAATGCCACGTTTTTTTATTTGTGTCATTTTTTGAGCAAAAAATATGCATTCCTTATTAAAATGCCATATCGCAATAAACCTTACTGTACTGAGACAGATAGATAAAGAAATCACAGATGTAATGTAAGATTAAAGCTCTTGCAAGCTGCTCACCGTGCGATAGCTATAGTAAGTGCTGGTAATGGCGAAGCATCACAGTGATGAAGCTCTTCCAAAAAAAAAAAAAAAAAAGGTGTGCAGCGATTGCATCGGAGCACATTAAGGATATCAGGTTAAAAGATCGACGACCGATGTGAAAATAGCAACTCAGAGAAGCTAAATAATAATAATAATAAAAAACAACAAATCAATCCGAGGGATTGTTTTTTAAATAGTGCTTCGTTTTAATGGAGACCTGCTGTGCGCCTATTGTTCCCTGCAATCAGTCCATCACACCCGGTGGCGCAGGGCGACACCTGCTGGTCACTCACTGGTAATGGTTACCACACGTGTGGAACTGAGGTTGCCAAAAAGTGGCTCAAGCAGATATGAAGTGATTCTGCTCCCTTGCTGCAGAGATCTGAGTAATTTGTTGGTGTCAGTGCAGTTACACAGCCTCCATGTAAAAATGTACCAGTAAGTATGCAGTTTTTACGCAGCCTGTGCAAAAACTGCAAACGAAATGACAGAATCAAACAGTGCTTCTGTCTGGAAGTCAGAGAAACGTCATCCCCTTCCACAAATAAGAGCCATCTTTTATATCATTCTGCACAGTGAAGCTTAAACATCCTAGAGAAGTAGTGATGGGGAGCTTTAAATTCACAAGTAAACTATATGATGTTTCGACAGGTTTGTGTAGGTGAATAACATTTATGCCGTCAGTAGTTTATTACTTATGTTTTAATATATTTTATTGTTCAAGATCTATATTTAAAAAATTATGTTTTTTCATGAATGGATACAACTATTGTAAATGAACTCTGCTCTAACATGTAAAGAACAGGGCATTATGTGTGTTTTATCCATTAAAATGCCATTTTTATAACAAACTTGAAAAATACATAAAAATATCAATATTTCATAGCAATATACAAATTATTATTTTTTTTGGATAAGGATTTATTGCAATTTGCAAATGCAATGCAGCAGTGTAAGTCAGCATCAGCCATTCCAATCAATACAGACTAATAAGAAAATTAAAGAATAAAAAGCTCTGATCGCATTTGTGAAAACTTCTGAATTCGCAAAGAAGCTCAAAAGTGTTGTGACCATATTTTGCAAAATGTGTCCTTTTTTCCGTCATGAACACTGAGTACATCTGAAAATCAGGTGCCTTTTATACTTTAATATGTGATATTTGCAGTAAAGAGAAACTGCTGACAACTATGTTCCTGCCAAGACCTTTAGAAAACCCCAATAGTTATAGATGATCTAAAGAGATTAATGATTGTGTGTTTTTTTATTCAGGGTTGCCTCAATCACAAACTTCAAAGTTAATCTTTATTGTAAGTATTCAACACAGAATTGCAGAATTAAATGCAGCTGAAATGCCTTCCATACTACACACAGACAATTTCTTCAAATATTGTGAATTAGAATTGAATAAAACATTACAATAGATAGTAAAGTTAAACAAAATAGTGAAACTAAAAACCAAAACTAAATTACATATATTACAAATACCCATGCATGCAGTATATATGTATCAACATACACATACAAAAAATATGTCCACATATTCATATCTTAATAACAAACCTAAATTATGAATATTGTATTATTTCTAGCGATTTATTTGTGATCATCTATGTTAATAAATACAAATAATGTACAAACAAAAATCCACAAGGCAGTTTAGTAGAAATGAGACAATGGCACATAAGAGAACCAAGAATGTAAAACTCACAGATAATGTAAAATGCACTGCCTGACCAAAACAAAAGTCACCACCTAGATTTAACCAAGCAAATGGGTAAGAGCCTTCCATTGGATAATTACTGCAGTGATGAATACATCAGCTGCAACAACTTATTTAACCCTAGCTGATACAGTGAGGAATTTCTCATTTCTTAAACAACTATGTTGGAAGACAAATCCTGTGATTGTAGAAAGGACATTAATCTGTCTCAGACGGGTCAAATTATTGGCCTGCATCAAGCAAAAAAGACATCTAAGGAGATTTTTGAAAGTACTAAAATCAGGTTAACAACTGTCCAACACGTTATTGTACAGCACATTTTTCAGAGTATATACTAACCTTTAATGTCAATGTTACTAACCTGCCTGTCCTGTTTTTTTGTTATTTATGTTATATGTAAACTACTGAAGACTTGAGTTTCCCTATGGATTAATTAATTATCTATCTATCTATCTATCTATCTATCTATCTATCTGTCTATCTGTCTATCTGTCTATCTGTCTATCTGTCTGTCTGTCTGTCTGTCTGTCTGTCTGTCTGTCTGTCTGTCTGTCTTTTTGCTCAGACAGTGTATATTGCAATTTAAAACTAGTATTTACACCATGGTTTATTCCAGAAAAGATCTGAATAACTCTCCAAGCTGCCAATGTGTTGTTAATATATTAGATGCTTATTAAAACGTGGGTGACATAAACAACTGAAATCTCATCATTTTCCTGTTAGGTAGCCTTTTGGCAAACTTGCATTTCCCTCTGAGTCCCCACCAAAGACCACAGCTTTATTGGAATTTTATACTGGCAGCTACACAGTTCAAATTAAGGTTATCTGGGATTCATTGGTCCGTTGTTATTATAGGCAGCTCAAGCTCAATGCAATGTCATGATAGAGACAGAGGGGCTGACCTCCTGATTCACTGCACAAAGTCTCAAAATTGTTTGTGCAACATACATATAGACAGAAAACCTATTTAGTGTTCAGGTAAAAGTTCTTAGAAGAAGAAGAAACTCTGAGAATTTGACAGCTGATTATCACGTTGAAGCTATTATAGTGTAACTGTGACACAATTAAATGGAATGACGTGATGTCAGACATTCTTCAGCTAACGGCTAACAAAGAATATTTGTGTGCTACACGTCTTATTTTAGAAGGCTTTTGATGCACAATGATGTGTTTTGTGATCTTTGATCATTCTCTTTATATTTGGTTAAATCTAAGTCCATGTTTTGTAACATCTGTGTTATCTGCGGTGATGCTAAAAAGCCCTGTAAGAGCAGTGAAGTATTCTCGTGGTTATATGAATATGCATGTGAGCCTCTGTATGTGTATCTAATAAACAATAACATTGAGGCCAATAATCATGGGCTTAATAATATACAATATCAATTGTGAAACATTAACAAGCATCCAAAAAAAGGGGGGCAAATATTTACAGTAAAATCACAGGAAGAGAAACTACTGAACCACATTTCGAATTGGTTTTGATGATACAAAGTAGGAATTTTGTAGGCCTGGCAGGTTGGTTTTTTTTTTTCAATCACATGAAGTGAATCAATTGAAAAAATACATCATGCTTGTGTTTTTCTCAGAATAAAAGACAATATTTCCCCCATCTTTCTAATAACCTAAGTTATAACAGTGAGTGCATAGAGGAATGTGATTTCGTTAAGTCTAAATAAAATAGTCCATTATTTTCTGAAAGTTAGTTGTAAATTAATTACAATATTAATATATAAATACAACAAACAACCAAATAAATAAATTAATTTAAAAACTGAATGAATGAATGAAAATGAAAGCTGGATATTGACCATTTTGCTCTGTGAATAAAGCAACTGGGCCACGTGTTTCTGTCAAAAACACGTAAATCCAAGTGTAGCAGGAGGATAATGCACAAAAAATCACATATTTACAGTATTTATATTATTTGTAACTTAAAATTGAGTAAAATCTTTCATATCTCATTGACTTTGGATACAATGGCGCTGTTAGATGTCAATTAATTACATAAGTGCAACCAATAAATAAAATAAACAATGATATTCATCTAAAAACAAACAAAATTTAAACACTAATGGTTTTCCAAAATAAACAAAAGCAACTGTGCCAAGAATCTCTGTCAAAACACAAACAAACAAATGACTGTACGCGGAGGATAGTGCACAAAAATCACAGTTACATTTAGGATATTTATATTTTTTAATTATTTGGGATCTAACATGTAGAATCTGTTATTTTGCTTAACTTTGCTCACAGAGCTTTTGTTCACTGAAGACAGCAGAAAGAACAAACTCACAGAAACGGAGCTGTTGAGTTGTTTTTTAACGCTTGTTATTAGACTGTTTTCCCCCCGTGTTATTTTTCTAAAACACAACTTGACAACAAAGTCTGTCGACACAGACATAATGACGTCAGCCCTGTCTGGCTCGCGCCGAGGGTGGGGGGTGCTGGAGGCGCGCGGGGACGTGAGAGAGGAAGGAGGAAAAAAAAAAAAAAACTAAACCATCATCAGAGCGCTGCGGTGCGGGGTCACGAACTATGACCTTTAACAGAAGAAAACCAAAACAAATATTTTATAAAATAGCAGAGCGCCCTAAACCTGTGACCGCCGCTTCCCGGAGGTAAGTCCCGGTCCCGGACTGAAAACAGAAGAAAGCTGTCTGAGATACCGGATCATAAAAGAGCGCAGCTAATCGCCCGGCTAGCCTGCTAGCTAGCCGCTGCGGAGCTGCCTTCCTGCCCGTCTCCGGCAGCTCGGATCCGGGCATGGACCGTGAAACGCTGGGCGCAGTCCGTCAGACAGCTAAACTAACTGTTAATACGTGACACCGCTGTCGACTTAGCCCGAACTAATCCCCGAATGCTGAAGTGTCAGATCCAGCAGGAGACACGTCCACTGTCGGCTCTTACTGCAGCGTTTACTTGTATTAAGCTAGCGGGGAGCAGCTAACACCGCAAAGCTACAGTTGCTGCAGATGAACTCGACCCTTTTACCTTTGCCATCCCGGGGACAGGAGTGGATTGTGATTACTGTGTCTTTATTCATCACAACTCCATTTTTTTTACATTTGCCATTACAATATCTACAGTCACCCACTGTGCTGTCTGGAAAGAAAATTGATCTAATATATTTATCATAAGGATTCGTCTCCGGTGTTTTTGGCTGACTGCCAGATTCTCCATTTTGTTCTGTGTTGTGATACGTTTGGGAACTGAGGCAGTGATGGACATACTGTTAGACCAATCTGTAAACAATGAAGCTGTGTACTCCTTCCTTTAGTCGGTGGAGTGCTGCAGTCAGAGTTCACTGAGGCTGTCAAGTTGTATTCTTTATTACAGCATAACACCAAATCAACAATGACAAAAGTGTCAAATGCATGCAGGGATGCTGGAAAGAGTAGATTCTATCACTTTATCCTACCATGGAAGACTTACATTGCACTCTGAATAGATACACAGACTTTCAAATTGCAGTTAAATATATAGGAGAGATGTCTTTGGCCCTGATTTTGACAAAATAGATGATGTCATGTTGTATTACACTGTCGTCCACCTACTTGATGACAGTTTTTCCTCTAAGCACTCCTTTCTAGGGTGTCAGAGTGTCATCACAGCTTCAGATTCACTTCCTTTCTTGCAGTTCTTTTGACATTTCACACAGCTAGTAGTTACATCACATTATATTAGAAAGTGTGATTTGCAAAACATAGTATTAACAAACAGTGCAAACACCCCGAGTTCAAGTTTTGTGCTCACAATGTCCTCAGTACCTTAACTGTCACTGCTGTCTTTGCTCAAAACGACTTGGAAGCATTTTGTTCATTGCTCTCATAGTGATGCAACAAGTATGTGCCCCAATAGATGACAGAAAAGAAACGGCCGTTGTGCTGTGTACATGCTCGTATTACAACATAAGGAACTACTGCTGCTGCTGTTCTTTAGGTGGTAAAGGTATCTCAGTGTGGTTTACACAGTTTCAATCATGAGGCTTTGTACTTTTAAACAAGTATAATTTGCTTCAGAATTGACCAGTTCCATTTAAATACAGTAACAGAATTTTCACTCCCCCATATTATGAAATCGTTGTAAGGTCGCATATAGAGGGAGTAGCAAAAACAGTTGTGTTGCAGTGATGTGCATATAAAATGAAGTAAATTTATTTAGAATCTGCCTTTGTAATTGTTTCATATTGGACAGTGTGACTTTCTCTTAGAATGGAGCAATCTGGACATGAGACTCGGCTTATGGTGGCAGCGCTGACATCATGCCAAGGCTGGATTTGTTTAAAAAAAAAATTTTGTGAAACAAATCCATAATTTTACAATAGGTGTGATGTGTATCACAAGGTGTAGCATCATTTAAATGACAGGACAGATAAAGAGCAGTGAGCAGACAACTGAAAGTATTTTGTCCATTAGATTTTCAGTTTGTCTCCCATTTATGAATAATTGCTTCCGTGACAATATGATGTGAGGTTTTTGTGCATTTTCTTTAAATACGGCGGGATGAGATTGTGATGATCGCATGATGTGTGAAGACAGTGGTTTTTCGAGCATATATGTAGCGTTCCCTAAATGAAAACACAACTTTGGTGTTTATGTCACCTCCTCTCAAAACTAGTCATATGTTTCTCATAATACATCAAAGCAATGTAATAAAAACAAGACAAATCAGACAAAATCAACAAGGAGAAATCAACTTATGCTGTCAGTTTATACTATCATGCATTTTCTGTGATCCACCAGCACTGCTGTATTTAAAAATGTCCCAGCGTTGGCCCGCTCTTTTGCGACAGTTGACACCTTTGCCGTTGATTAATGTCTTTGGCATCCTTCCACACAGACCTCACTAATGACCTTACATCATCATGACGACCAACCTGAATCTGCTCTCTCAGCAGAAAGTGGACTCTGAGCATGAGGCAGAGGTGAGTGTACAGAGGGAGAGTTTCATGATCTACTATTTGCTAGCAGTTGTTCCATGTAACCCATATGACAGTTTATAACAAAAATACCATGCTGCTGCTTTCTTTAGCTTTGTGCTTAAGTTAGAGACAACTTGCATTTACTTAAGTGTGTAAAATGTTGTATAGCAACATTTTTGTATTATACGTATGCTGAAATGTATTTGTTTGAATATGTTTGTGTTTTAATTGATTGATCATTTGTATGTGTTTACCCTCGTTAGGTGCCATCCTCTCCGTCAGACTCTGTGATGACTGAGTCTCCACAACGCTTTCAGGTCATCTCCACTGAGCCTGCCACAACACCACAGCGAATACAGGTAACTTCTCACACTTCAGAGAATGTGACACTGCCACTACCTGTTGATGTTGTCCCCTTTTAGCAGCGGCAGTGAACAAGTTGATGATACAATATGTGACTTGGCTCTTCCACCCTCAGTGTCATTCGCTTCTCTTCTTTGCTTCAACCCTATTGGTGTATGTTCATTTCCACCTCCCTCTCTTTCTGTCGTCCTCCTTCATCTCTAACACCCTCAGATTGTAACCGACCAGCAGACAGGTCAGAAGATCCAGATAGTGACAGCGATGAACCCGTCCAGTGCTCCCAAGCAGCAGTTCATTCTGACTACGGCTGACAGCTCAGGGGCAGGCAAGGTTATCCTGGCCTCACCAGACACTCACAACACTAAGCAGCTCATCTTCACTGCTGCAGACAGCCTGATGCCAGGAAGGATACAGGTATAATTCCCCACAATAGAACATACCTTGATAATGCTACTGGCAATATCTTGGTTTCTACTGGTTTTAAACTGGAGTTGCAGCCATGATATTGACAACATGTTAAGGTGAAACACAAGATTACTGGCATGTTTTTGACTTTGCTTTTCAGATTGTCACAGATCCAGTGTCAATGGAACGGTTGTTAGGACAGTCAGGGGATTTGAGCCGACCACAGCCGGTGGAGTACTGTGTGGTGTGCGGGGACAAGGCTTCAGGTACTCCAGTTTGCAGTTGTGTGACCTAGACATGTGATGGTTTGAATGTGCTTTGACGAATCCTTCCTGATATCCAGCCCAACAGTTGTTTAGCTTTACAGTGTCAGCAATCTCACCCACATGTACATGGTGACTCTGACATGCTGTGGCTGGTTTCGTCCGTGTTCAGGGCGTCACTACGGAGCAGTCAGTTGTGAGGGATGTAAAGGTTTCTTCAAGCGGAGTGTGAGGAAGAATCTGACCTACAGCTGCCGCAGTAAGCAGGACTGCGTCATCAACAAGCACCACCGCAATCGCTGCCAGTTCTGTCGATTGAGGAAATGCCTTAAGATGGGGATGAAGACTGAGTGTGAGTTTGCATCCACACCCGCCATGACACATTCCAAAAATACAGTTTCACTCAAAAACAAGTCCGGTATTATCAATATCCATGAAGACAATGGGTTTAGTTCCCTCTACAAAGTTAATAAAACGGTTCATTGCACTGCAGGCTGTTTAGCAAACACTGTCCCTACAATTAGCTAACGCTAGCTACGTAACTACAGTAGCTACAAAAATGTAATCTTCTCATAATGGTATCAGTGTCACTTTTAGTAAGAACTTAAATGAATTCAAATAAATGTATTATTTTGATAGGAGTTTATTTATTAAGTCAGTCATCCGTCGCTGAAAAGCTGAATTAGTGATAAATTATATTAGTAAGAATTCTATGCAGCTGAAAAAAATGTGACATGAATGTAGAAAAAAATCAAGCTCCACATATATAATTATAGACATCATTGTTCTTCTGTTTTCCATCATTTGATGTTTTGTCCACCTGTTAAAGCATTAAATTGCATTCTGTATAATATTCAAAGACTTGGTGCAGAAATACTTCTTATTTATCTGTAGATTGGAAAGAGGGGAGGCTGTCCTCTAACCTTAAAAACTGAATATTCAAGCCATTGACTGCGTAAAAAAGATGAATTTAGCTCATCACTCAAACAGCCCAATCCCTCCTGTGTGAACTGTATGGACACTCAGTGATGAGGAAAGCCACCCTCATCACTGAGGACCTCTTACATTCCCTCCACCACTCCTTCATGCTGCTGCCATCAGGCAGACGCTACAGAACCCCACTGGCTAGGACAAACATCTACAAAAAAATCTTTCATCACCTCTGCAATAGCTGCTCTTAATAACACAAAATAGACTGCACTGTGTTTTTAGATATTTTATGTGTTTTACTTGTTTTTATGTATTGTTCTGTGTTTTTAATGTGTGAGGGTACTTTCAATGTTTGAGTGTGGTTTTTAAATTTTGTCTTACAGCAGTGACAAAAGACAACCTTCTGTTTTTACTTGGAACAGACAGTTATCTATCGTTGAGATCCGAAAAGTAAAGCTAGTGCTCAAGTGCCCTCAAACTGCATTTTTACTATTGGCCAGTCGGGGGCTACTCCTCTGGTTGCAAAAAGAAGTCTAATTGTATTAAAGTCTTTGAGAAAATGACCCTATTTATCACATGATTGATTATCTCAGTACACATTTTTCTGATGACTTTATGTTAAATTGCTAGTTTCAGGTCTTAGTTAGTATGACATGAGGTTCATTTTGTAAGTTTTGGTCACATTTAGGATAAAATAGATGGCAAAGTATAGTGTGATTGAGGTGTGGCTACCTTGTGATTAACAAGTTACTACTGTATTAGTGTGCATACTGTCCTTGGGTTCTCTGTTAGATCCACCCTTTACTCATCACTCACTCATAAAAAGAAAACCAAGATGGCAAACTCATGGCTTCAAAACTTAGGTCCACATACCACTCTATGATGTCACTGTGGATGTGTCCATCATGTCTATGGTTCTAGTCCTCAGTTAACAATTTGAAAAATTCCAACTATTTAAACCAAAAGAACCTTGTGTCTTCCTACTGGCATGCCTGCAGAAACACACAGAAGAGCATGAGATTGTGACCTTTCACTTAAAAGCATTAGACAAATGTAAACACAGTCTGTTTATGTTGTTCCTCAGCTGTCCAGAGTGAGAGAAAGCCCATCGATATAGTGCCCAGAGAGAAGCATGCCAACTGTGCTGCCTCCACACAAAAGATCTACATTCGCAAGGACCTAAACAGTCCTCTCATCGCCACGCCAACCTTCATATCCGACACAGAGACAGATGGCTCCAGGTCAGTGGAAATCAGACCTATAAATGACAGGCCTGAACTCTCTGAGTTGTTCCATCTTCAAGCTGCTAATGTTGTTGTATCTCAGCTTGTTATGATGAAGCTCTTTGCCATGTGTAGATCCAGCCTGCTCGACCAGGGGATGCTGGTTAACATCCAGCAGCCGGTCATCCAGAGTGATGGAACTTTGCTGCTGGCAACTGACTCAAAGGTACATTGGATAATAGAGCCAATGCAACACTAAATACATCATCTTCCATTTCTGCTGCTGTCTCCCTCCGCTCCTTTTAATAGAGCTTCCTATGATGAGTTTTGAGTAGTATAAATGAGACACTCTGTTTTGTGTCTATAGTTGATCTTGCTTTAACTGACCTGCATGATAATGATGAAAATAATCTGCATTGTCTCATTTATCTTCAGATGGATTCTGGGCAGGGAGATTTAGGGACGCTAGCCAATGTGGTGACATCACTGGCCAACCTGAGTGACTCACTAAAAGAAAACCTGAACAATGGTGATACCTCAGACAGCCAACACGAGGAGCAGTCTGCCAGCGAGATAACACGGTCAGTCAGTAATGCACAGAGAGGAAGAGAGGGTGTTTGTGGCAGATATTTCATCACTCACTTTTACAGCCCTCCCCCCGTGAAGACTTGTTTTGTCAGATTTGTTCTCATATGTCAAGTTAGTGGCCTTTTAGAATGGACCAGGTTTGTCTCTGTGAATGCAAAAATGTCAAAATGATAGATAAAATAAGGACATCCTCAAAGGTTGTCGTCTTTCTTTGTTTTCAAGTGTAATATTTGCTGTGTAATTTTGTAACAAAAATAAGTTAATAACCCACAGTCAGCCTGTGCTTTGGGTTGTAGTAACTCTGATGATTTTACCACTAACATTACTGTATTCCTTGTTAGTTTTAGGATAATATATTCTGGGTTATGTAGTGTTTTTTATTTAATCACTTTTGTTTTTTCATTTGAATTTACATGCAAAAATTTTTGTAGTTATATATGATATGTAATATGTAGAATCCTTTCCCAAGCATACTGTAGACTACAATAAACCAAGAAAAGGCTGAGTTTATGAAAAAAAGAGTAACTAAAAGCTTAGAGAATAACCTCTTAATCTTTTTGTCATTGTTCAGGTATGTGTAAAATTTTATGTTTACAAGAAGGTCACATATTTGTGTTTAGCTTGCAGAAGGCTTCCTGTGAAATTAGTGAAGTTAAAGGTTTGTGTTTGTGTCTGTCTGTTTTGCTCACAGTGCCTTTGACACCCTTGCCAAGGTCTTCAACCCACCTGAGGTCGCACAAAATCTGGCTGATAAGTCACAGTGTGTCAGTGGAACAACAATCCAGCTGATTGGCCGAGACCAGGAGACCCCCATCATCGAGGTGGAAGGACCACTGCTGACAGACAGCCACGTCGGCTTCAAAGTAAGTCCTCTCTGAGCGTGATTGATAATTGAGGGATTGTAACTGTCCACAGAAGGACATCAGAGTGAAGAAAAGACTTTTATTCACCTGTTATAGATAAGACTAATATGTAAGCATATGCAGGTGCACACTTTTAAATAACACTCCTTTGTTCAAACATAGCAAAAGTTGTTGTTTGTACATGTATAGCATGAGCGTTTTTAGGACTATTTTTGGCATTATTACATTTTATTTGATGCACTTGTACAGATATGGACAGGAAATGTTGGCAGAGGTAAAGAGAGTTATGACCTGAAACAAGGAGCTCCCCAGCATTGAGTCAGTTTCTAGACAACGTGGTTATGTTGAATGTGTCTTATCCATTCGATACTGGGTTTCCTCAAATAGGTCTGTTTGTGTGGCTTCGACATTCATCTGTTGGTACTAAGTTTATTTTAACACTTAAAATCTTTTTCAAATGTCCTTGTTTGCTTATTTTGTTTAGCTGACCATGCCCAGTCCAATGCCAGAGTATCTGAATGTACACTACATCTGTGAGTCGGCATCCAGACTTCTCTTCCTCTCGATGCACTGGGCACGCTCCATCCCTGCCTTCTCAGCTCTTGGGTGAGACACCATTTGACTAAAGAACATTTCAGTTTTATTCTTAGGAAACAACACTGTGAGCTCCTGTTTATTTACAATATTAAGCTTTGCAAACATTACAGGAATGCAGTGCAGTGCAGTCAGTCCATACAGTCACAGTCAGCTGCTTGTATTTGTCTGTCAGTCAGGAGGCGAACACCAGTTTGGTGCGAGCCTGCTGGAACGAGCTGTTCACTCTGGGTCTTGCTCAGTGCGCTCATGTGATGAACCTGTCAACCATCCTCGCTGCCATCATCAACCACCTTCAAAGCAGCATCCAGGATGGTATGGACCACAGACCTCGTCATCATTTCACAGTAGGACACACGCATATAAACAGGAGTAAAGAAATGTGATTTTTTTTTTCAAAAGTGTTGACGGTCTAGTTCATTTCAACTATTGTGGTTCTGTGGGACATACTCTGCACCTCTACTGTAAAGATTTGGGTAAACCTGCTGTTTTAAGCAACTCCTTGGTTCCCTGAATCTTTTATAAAGGAGGTGCAGAGTGCAAAGTTGGCAATATAATCGTAGTGCCACCATAACAGGACATGTGCCAGGTTGAAATACAGTGGAAACCTCTTTTAAGGACATAAGAGTGACTTGATTTCTCACTTGGTAAAATCTGAAGAAGGCATTGCTCCATTCATTTGCTAAACCATCATGCAGTGTATTGATGAGAGCATGATTAAACTTGATTTGTTGTTGTTGTTGTTCTTGATTTTGTCCATGTGTCATAATTGACAGCTCAGACACTGCATATTAACTATGATCTTGTGTGCTTAACAAAGCCAACTAAATTGGAGAAAAGACACAGTCTGCCACTCACTAACGCTCATGGGAAGTCGTGTCCTTCAATGGTGATGACATGTTTTTTGTTGTGTCTCTAAATTACTTTCTTTCTTAGATAAAGTTTAAACAACTACAAAAATAAGTAAAACCATGGTTGTTGATGCATCAAACTGGACATTTTCTTCCATCTCAGACAAGCTGTCAGGAGAGAGGGTGAAGCAGGTGATGGAGCATATCTGGAAGTTCCAAGAGTTCTGCAACAGCATGACGAGGCTGGAGACTGACAGCTACGAATATGCCTACCTGAAGGCTATAGTGTTGTTTAGCCCCGGTGAGTCTGCAAAGAGGAGATTCTGGTTTTCTTCATCAAAATAATAATGGATGTTCAGGCTCTTACTAGTCAAATAAAACAAATCCCACACGAGAATGAACTAAATTTAGGTATTATGACCAGTATTTTGAGCTCCAGCTGTTGTGTTTTTGACTCATCAGATCATCCAGGTGTGGACAGCAGCGGGCAGATAGAGAAGTTCCAGGAAAAAGCTCTGATGGAGTTGCAGGACTACGTGCAGAAAACTTATCCAGAAGACACCTACAGGTACTTTCACACCAGCAATGCAAACTATTTCACATTCAAAGCATTTCACTTTCATGGCAATACTTTCTGGTCATGTATGAATTAATATGTAATTGGCAATGTGAAAATTATACTCCATATTTTGACAGTGTACGGAGAGCTAAGATGGAGAAGTGATTGATATTATTCACCTTTTATTTTAGTGGCCAAATATTTTGGTCCTTCAACAAATACAAATATAAATTCAACTGCTGGGCTCACTGCACATCCCTGCTATCAGAGGACTCATGCATGGGTGGTTAAACAGCAGCGACATGTCACTAGACATTGTCCTAACATGAGGATTACCTCCAGTGTATCATAATGAACGGTGGCATACTGCACGTATCTGGTAAATTTACAGGAAACTGGCTCTTGAAAAAGTGAAGAAACACTTACAGGAACATCACATTTGCAGATAAGTGAGTACAAGAAATGAAGTAAACTTTGCAGGAACTGTTGTGCTTGTGTCCTCAGGCTGACGCGTATCCTGACTCGCCTACCCGCCCTGCGCCTGATGAACTCAAGCATCACAGAGGAGCTCTTCTTCACCGGCTTAATAGGTAACGTCTCTATTGACAGCATCATTCCCTACATCCTCAAGATGGAGACGGCTGAGTACAACAGCCAGGACTCCGACTCTGCAGAATGACACACCATCACTCCCAGCACCCAGAACTGTCAATTTAAAGAGTAGTGAGTCTCCTCTTCAGGTACACTCTTTGTCTCTCGATGGGTGCAGTGTTGAACTGCAGTCCAAAATCCTGCAACAGCCTCTTGTTTTTTAAAGATATGTGGAGCAAAGTCATTCAGGAATACATAGTAGATTAAGATAACACAGCATTGGAAAGCCAGGATGACTGGGATGAATGTTTTCTGGAGCTGATGCAGTCAGGCACTATGAACTAAATGAAAAAAGATTCCTCTGCAGCTGCAACTGTGCTCATGTCCTTTAATGTCATTATAGCATTTCAGCCTAATTACATTACCTTCGACCGAAGCCTTTTAAAATGTTGTAAATTTATCTAAGCCTTACCATGCACTCTCATGCTGACCATTATTAACAGTCGTGTTTGATGCCGATATCAGATAAGATACAGTCATATATATATAAATATTCCATGTGGAAGAAGGAGCTCACTGTGTACTAAAATGTGTCAGATTACTCTGAACCTGTAAAGAATTAGTTTGCATTTGCAAACATCAGCACAGTAGAAACTGGAATGTTCAATGACTGTGCTGATAAATTTGGCTTTAAGTAGGAATTTTCTGAATGTTCTACAAAAATGAAACATGCTTTGTATGTTTCTCGTTTTATAAATTTCAACACAATTGACTTTAATGTACAGATCATTAATTAAGTCAGATTACCAGTTGGAAAGACAACTTCAATCAGGTGTAAGCACCAAACCTCAACTATATTACTTTATCTGTGTGGCTGTCATATCATTGAGGTAGCATACAGTGCATTCTTAGCTCAGCTACAACAAAACCAACGTCTAATTTCATTCTTTCGGTTTTACTTTTTAATTTACAATCGCGAAAATTGCATAAGCCAAAATAACCGGTTTGATTGAACATGTGTCCTTTCTAAACAACATCTCAGAGATTTTTTATGTACATGTGTGTCTATGTGGTACATTTATTCCTGGGTTATTATGAACATGTTGCTAACATAATCTGTGCAATCACCTCATCACTTTCCCTTTATGACAATCGATTCTGTGTTGTTTCCTTCTGTCCCATCGGTGTCATGACTGTGCTTCTCAATTTGCTTTTTCTGTGTCTATTTATCAGTGGCAATTATTTCCTTTAAGGAATTCAATTATCTTAAAGATTTGGGTTCCAAAATGTAACTTATATGTAGCTATGCTACTGTTTTTGCACTTGTACTGTTTGCATTTGTATTCTGGTGCACATCAATCAGCTTTTGTGGCATTCCACTGCATCCATGCTGACTAAAACTTTGTGTTTTGTATGTTTTCTGACAACTTTTATTTGCTGTGAACAAATTTGCTTGTTGGATACTAAGTGTACTTAAAGTACTTTTGGGCAGGTTTCCCTTATTTAAAAAAGAATGGAATTTTCTGGGAAGCCAGTTGTGAGTGCATTAATGTCTTGAAGACAATATGGAGATATGCATGGGCTTACCCTCCTGTATAATGGTTCAAAAAAGCATCTGCAGCAACATGAATGATAATGGGGATGTAAATAAGTCAATAATGATCATGTCTTGTGAAATAAATGTCAGTTCTAGTATTTGGGTTGAAAACCTGAACAGACTGTTTGTAAAGGCACTGGTGTGAAACGACCTTTGTACATGTAATTTCATTAAAATGAGTGCATGTTGTTTTTAAGCAGGGTTTTATAATCTTGTCGCTGTCTGCCCTAATATGGAGCATTGTTATAATTTTTATAGTGCATTGCAATGCATGAAGAAGTTGCTTAAGCGCATTTTATTAAATGCTGTATGAAAAAAATTCATTTAAATGTTGTGGCTTTAACATATTTACCATGAGCAGCTCATACATTAGAGGATATTAGAGCTTTTTTTGTTATTTTGGTTATGTGGATTAAGTATCTTATGGTTAAAATTTTATAAGGTGTAAATGTATTTTCTTTTTCTGCTCATGTAAAATGTATTTCTTCAAACGTTGAGATTGAGAAATTCAAACATTCATGTTTTGCTGACGTTGGTCACAACCTTACATTTCTACCTCACACCGATGAAGATATAAAACAAATGTATTAATGACTGAGCTCCTGTATCAGCATTCCAGTCTCTAAGGCTGGCTTCTCTGAAGCCACACATTTTAAACAAAATAAACAGTTACTCATGAAATATGACATGACTGAAGTCGTTCTTACTGAAGATGGATAATAAGTGTTTCTGTTAGTAGGACTGTCTAAGGCCTTATTTCTGCTATATTTGATGTTAAGATATTGATTCTTTTCATTTTCAAGGAATATATGAATTGATTAAGTCACCAAATGTGGGACGAAGTAAGACTGTCTCTACATGGCCGTTTGACAATATTAAAGAATAAGGCTTGTGGTATTCCATTTTTTTGTTAGATTTTTCTTAAGATGTGATGATTTTTTTTTTTTTTGGTTTGAATTCCCTGTATTATTAGTAACAATATGGACGATGCCACACTGCTTTTTAAGTAGGTAAAAGAGGTTTCTTTCACTATTAAATACGGATGCCCTTTAATGAAGTCATCTCCAAAGTCTGAATGAAGCATCTGGGAAGAAGAAAATAAATATTTTGTTCTACTCCACCATGAACAACACCCAGTTTAAATAAATTGAGAAATTTTATGTTATTCTTGACAAAGACTTTCTTTGGAAGATGAGGTGTCCCAAGGGGAAACAAAACCCAATTTAAAAACTTTGTCTTTCACAAATTTGAACATTTATCTTGTTAAAGATACAGAAATACAGAAAGCAAAAAAAACCAAAAACAAACAAAAAAAAAACTGTAAATGTATTCAATATTTATCTGAATGTGGCCTTTCTTGTTGGGATTCATATCGGTTAGTGTGACGACCCTCCACCTGGACACCAGGTGTGCCTGTTCCAGTCGTCACCTGATTGAGCCACACCTGCGATCTAGTGGCTCAGCTGCACTTAATCTCTCCCGCTTCCATTCAAGCTCTCTGACAGGAGCTACTGCTCCAGCAGCATGATTCTGGTTTTGGTTTGGGATTTTTAATGCCCAATTGGTTGTTTTGCGTGGCAATAAACTGTTTTTAGTCACCACACCATTGTTGTCTCCTGGTTTTGTTGCGGCTTTTGGAGCCAAGTTGTAACAAATGGAGGCTCGTCCAAACAGTCCTAACCAGTGTAAACAACGGTAGCTTTTCTGGGTGAGTACTGTTGTGGGTGCAGACTGTGTTTTTGTGTATGAAGACAGGTGCTTTGTAGTGTCAGGTGTGACGCTGTGTGTGGCCTGTTCATTCACCAGTTAACGGGGAACGAAGCGTTGCGGCTGTTCTGAGACAATGTGTGTGGTGAGTATTTTCTGGAGTGAGCGCTCAGCTCTTGGAATATTCTGTTTAGTTGCTCAGGGAAAGTTTGTCGCCAGGTTGTGATGCTGGTGGTGGTTTTTCTGAGTTCTGTAGCTGTACAGCGTTGGTAAGTTGCTGTGGTTTTGTCCCTGTTAGGCTTCAGAGCGAACTCCCTTAGAGTCCGTTGGGGGGTCGGTAGTGTGGTGAGAACGTGGTTGGAGTAGTTGTCTCGGGAGCACGTCCGAGGCTGCAGGTGGAGTCGCCGTTTCTCGGTTGCTTCACCGGGCCTGTGGGAGTTGGTGCATAAACACCCGCAACAAGTACTACCTGAAGACTAGGGGGGGAGAGTTCAGTTAGATTCTGGTTGAGGCAGTCAGAGGGACGGAATCACGGTGACAGGTCAGCTGTTTTAGCTACAGAGGTTTTGCTGTTAGAGATCAGCTGTGTTAAGCAGGTTTGTATTAGTTTGTTTAGTCAGTCTGTTTGAGTCATGACTGCTGTTGAAGCTAGTTTAGACTCTGGTGAGGCTGCTGCTGCTGACAGTGAAGCTGCTCTGAGCAGCTCGACTTTTTAACATTTGAGCAGCTGGAGAGGTTGATGTTGTTACGAGTCGAGCTAAAAAGACTGGAGCTGGAGGAACGCAGACTGAGCCTGAGTTCTTCTGGGGTCGTGAGTTGGACTCCTGGGGGTTCGTCTGGTCCACATTCATTTGACGTGTCCACGAATCTGCATTTGGTCCCACAGTTTTGTGAATGTTGCGTTTCCAGCTTCAGCATCCATATTGAGGAAGGGAATCACACATTACTGTTTACGTTCACTTCATTTATTATTTATGGCACCAAAAAATACATCGGTCACAACTTCAGCTTCGCGCTAAAAAAAAAAAAGTGAGGGAAGTAACGTAAAGTGCTTCAGTGTCAATAAATCACGACATCTACGACAGGCGGCCGGGCGTTATACGTACATACGTCATGCTTGACAGGGCACACAATCCACAGCATTAACAAACATGAGCAAATACATAATAATTTGATAATACGTGGTAACACACCAACTTCACATAACAACTGTATCATAAACAAACATTTCAAATGAGAGCATAAAACCTAACACCCCCTCTTGCTTCATCATCCCAAACCATGGTTTTAGTCTCCAAAGAACCATTTCTTGAACTTTGTAATCTTAATCTTTGTTAATGTCTGCAATCATTTCTTCTGATGGGCAATAAACAATGTCTATTTTCCCCTCACTCTGTGCATCACATATGAAATGATACTTTACATCAATGTGTTGATCTGTGTGTTCACTGGATTCTTACTCAGTGCTATGGCTCCTTGATTGTCTCCATGAATTGTAGTACAAGTGTGTACTCTGTTATCCATGTCACTTAACAGCTGAGTTAAGTACATGCTTTCCTGGGTAGTGGTTGCTAGATCAATGTACTCAGCTTCACAAGTCGATAAAGCCACTGTAGGTTGTTTCTTTGACTTCCAGGAAATTGCAGGGCCTTGTTTTGTCAGGCTGAAGCAGTACCCTGTGGTGCTGTTTCTATCTTCTACAGAAGATGCCCAATCAGAATCACTATAGGCTATCAGGCTCAAATCCTCTTTACTTTTCTTGAAAGTTAGTCCATAGTCACTTGTACCTTTTAGGTATCTCAAGACGTGTTTAGCAGCTACTAAGTTTTCTGTTTTTGGGTTTGCTAGAGTTTGGGATAGTTTGCTTACCACCCAACTGATGTCTGGTCTGGTACATGTCATGGCATATATTAGACTGCCTACAATCTCTCGATACTCTTTAGGATTAACATCATTTTTGATGCCCTCTTCATTTTTGTCTCCCTCCAACTTTTGTTCACATGGGGTGGATCTGGGTTTTGCATTCTGACATTCCAAACCTTTCAAGCATTTTTATAATGTACCTTGTCTGATTCATTTTGATTTCTTCTCCCCTATGTTCAAACTGAATGCCCAAAAAGTAAGATATTTTCCCCAAATCTTTCATGTTAAATTTTGACCTCATAGTTTGTTTAAATCTTTTGAGAAGATCGCTATTGCTGGCTGCAATAATGAGGTCATCTACCCAGATAATCACTATGATGACATCATTTTCTATGTGCTTCTTGTACACACAGTGATCAGATTGATTTTTCACAAAACCATCTTGTTCCAGGTGGTCATTAAGAAGTTTGTACCAGTTCCTCCCAGACTGTTTTAGGCCATAAAGGGATTTCTTTAACTTGTACACTAACTTCTCTCCAGTCTCTGATGTCTTTTCAAATCCTTCTGGTTGCTCCAAGAAAATTTCCTCATCTATTGGAGCGTGTAAATAGGCTGTTTTAACATCCATCTGATGAACAATGAGGTCGTTTTGAAATGCTATTTGCATCAGTGCCCGTACTGATGTGATGTTAGCTGTTGGGGCAAAAGTCTTGTCATAATCAATGCCTTCTGTCTGGCTGTATCCTTTTGCAACGCATCTTGCTTTAAAGATCTTTTCCTTTTCAGCATTTTCTTTTAAAGCATATACCCACTTTCCTCCTACTGTTTTTCTACCTTCAGGTAGAGGAGTCAGTTCAAATGTGTCGTTTTCCTTGACTGATTTGATCTCTCCCTCATAGCTTGTTCCCATCTGGGTGCCTCGGGTGACATCCGGGCCTCGCTATAAATTTGGGGAACTCCACACACTGCCCTGTAACAATGATCAACACTTACGTTGTTTACATCGTTACCTTTAATGTCAGGTAGATAGTCTTTCAAGTGTTTGGGAGCTTGCCTTTCTCTTTTTGGGTAGTGGTGGTTTTGGCTATGTACATTTTCTGCACTTGTTTGACTTTCTTTTTTATCCTGAACTACATTTTCTGCATTTTCATCTTGTAACACATCTGTATCAGTGTTAGTATTCTCCTCATTATCGAATGAGACTTGGTTTTCTGCACTGCCCTCCTTTTCAGGCTTCCTGCCTTCATATCTGAAGGTTTCTGAATCGCAATCATCAGTTTGTGTTTCTTGATCAACATTGTTCTTTGTGATGAATTTCACCAGTCTATGTTTTGAGACTGTTGGAAATCAGCCTATTCTGAAATTAATCATAAAAGAATAAAACAATGTGTTAGGCTGTTTCCTCTGGTTCTTTTGATGGAGTAGTCAGGAGAATTCAATTCAGGTTAAAAAGAGTCTTTATTACACCAAGATTGAATGTGCAATACAGAGCTCTGGGTCCGAATGCCTTTCCCTAACAGACAACAAATGTTCAGTCAGTTCAAGCAGAATCAGACTGGCTATTTCTCCCTGACCCAGTGTTTTTATAATCTAACAGAGTTGTGTGACTGAGTGTTGATGCACAGGCAGCTGGGCAAGTTCCGCTTCCTCCCTTCTCTGATGTGCTGCTGACTTGCTCCCCTGGCCTTGGTTCTTCTTCTTCTGTTTTCCTGTAAAACAAGGATACTCTGCACAGCAACAAAAGCTACTTTTCTACTGCTGTTTGAAAAAAATGTCAAGGGCACTCTGTGTTAGAATGAATCAATATTACTCAGTATAATAAGCATTGTATATCTGTTTAGGAAATACATCTTTCTGATTAACTATTATAAGCAATTTAGCAGTAAGCATCCAACATTATCAAACATTAATGAGTATATATTCCCACAAGACCTTCTTTGTGGGCTGTAAATCAGGTATGCAGGGCTGTTCCTGTTATATCCCACAAATATCCCTCTCTCACATCTAGGGTCTACTTTCTTATGCTCATTTTGGTAAGCATAACAGTCAGAACCAAACACCCACATTTTTTTGAGAGATCCGGTTTTCTCCCTGTTAACATGAAGTATGGAGTGTTTTTAGTCCTGTGGTTGTAACACCTGTTACGAATATGAGCAGCATTTTGAATGGCATAAGGCCACAACGCTTTTGGTAATCCCTTTTCTAATAACAGACATCTTCCCATTTCAAAAAGGGTCCTCCACTGTCTTTCAGCTGTACCTTTTTGATGGGGAGAATATGGGGATGATGTTTCATGTCTTATTCCTTTAGCCCTTAAAAATGACTGAAAAGCATTTTCCATGTACTCTGTCCCATTATCTGATACATTTGACAGTGCCATATGGTGCAGTCTGCAAGGAATTTTTCTGATGCTAATATTGCGTCACTCTTGTTTTTGAGGAAGTAAACAGATACTGGCCCTGAAAAATCATCTGTGAATAAAATGGCATATTTATGCCTCTCTTGACTGGTGGGTTCAATGGGGTCTGCTAAGTCAGTATGTACCAACTCTAAAGGCTTGCTAGCTTTTGCAAGTTAGGTAAAGTTGGCAAGATATTCACAGATTCGGACTTCCGGCCTCAATAACTCATGGGATATACGTTGTAAAAACATAAACAATGCCTCTTTCAAATCGTTGTAAGTTAGACAATGTGCTACAAGGCCAGTTTTATCAAAAGTCGCTGTCTTTCAAGCTGCAGAAATAACATTGTCTATGAGCAGCTGGCTGTGCGACGAGTGAACAGGGACCGTCTGCAAATAGCAAAACCGCTGCAACAGCGAAGAGAGACACTACACAAATATTCAGTAACTTAACTTTTATACACTGTAGCGTCACCAAATTTACTGGAGCCATCAATTGTGTCTTGCTGGTCATACTACAAGTCTTGGTTTGATACTAAATACAAAATCTGAATGTTAAGGAATTTTCATTATTTAATTATTATTTTATTAGTCATAAAATTCAATAACTTCACTCTTATATACTGTAGTGTCACCAAATTTGCTGGAGCCATCAATTATCTCCTGCTGGTCATACTACAACTCTTGGTTTGATGCTAAATACAAAATCTGAATTTTAAGGAATTTTTATTATTTTATTATTATTTTATTAGTAACAAAATTCAATACCTTCACTCTTGTTTACTTTAGCGTCACCTATATCACTGGAGCCTTCAATTATCTCCTGCTGGTCATACTACAACTCTTGGTTTGACATTAAGTAAAAAATCTGAATTTTAAGGAATTTTAATTATTTTATTATTATTTTATTAGTCATAAAATTCAATAACTTCACTCTTATGCACTGTAGTACCACCAAAATCACTGGAGCCTTCAATTATCTCCTGCTGGTCATACTACAACTCTTGTGTGTGATATTAAGTACAAAAGTTGAATGTTAAATAATTTTTATTCGTAATAAAATTCATTAACTTCACTCTTATGTACTGTAGTGTCACCAAACTCGTTGATGCCATTAGTTGTCTCCTGACTGTCATAGTACAACCCTTGGTTTGATATTAAATACAAAATCTGAATTTTAAGGAATTTTTATTGGTAATAAAATTCAGTAACTTCACTCTTATACATTGTATTGTCACCAAAATCAGTGGAGCCATCAATTGACTCCTACTGGTCATACTACAACTCTTGGTTTGATATAAAAACATTCTTTCATAATTTTAATGAATTTTATTATTATTTTATTAGTCATAAAATTCAATAACTTCACTCTTATGTACTGTAGTGTCATCAAATTCACTGGAGCCATCAGTTGGCTCCTGATTGTCATACTACAAGTCTTGGTTTGGTAGTAAATCAAAAATCTGAATTTTAAGGAATTTTTTATAGTAAATAAAATTCAATCACTTCACTCTTAAACACTGCAGAAAAAATAAACTCCATCCAACCATCAAAAGGTCCGACTGATCATATCTTCAGGTTTTTTCTTCCAAGTATTGTTCATACAGTCCTTAACTTGGAAATTATTATTAGCGGTTTAACATTATGGTTTAAATGAATCAGTTAATGCTGCAGCCTTGTAAGAAGGCATCTTATTGTCTTTCTTCCCAATCATCAGTACTTGAGGAGACAGTCTAAACAGTTTAGTTTGGTATATTGGTGTTATCTGATCCTCTCTTTGATGAGGATTCCAGGTTCCATTACTATTCAGTATCATGTATTTGGACAAACAGGTGCATTGTGGATCTAAAAATATAGCATCACATACATCAAGAAAAGAGCCATCAAAGCTAATTTACTCATAATCCTTAAACTTCACACACAAGCATGCACACTAAATAGTGTGCACATCTTCACATGGCAATAAACAACCCAAATCATTAAAATTCAGTTACTTTTGGTGATTAATGTTACACAATCTACCCAAACAATGGATGATCACTTTTATCTGTTACAACAAAAAATATTTGAGATATATAACAACAATTTCATTACTAATAAAAAATTCCTTAAAATTCAGATTTTGTGTTTAGCATCAAACCAAGAGTTGTAGTATGACCAGCAGGAGATAATTGATGGCTCCAGCAAATTTGGTGACACTACAGTATATAAGAGTGAAGTTATTGAATTTTATGACTAATTAAATAATAATTAAATAATAAAAATTGCTCAAAATTAAGATTTTTGTATTTAGTGTCAAACCAAGAGTTGTAGTATGACCAGCAGGAGACAATTGAAGGCTCCAGTGATTTTGGTGATACTACAATTCATAAGAGTGAAGTTATTGAATTTTATGACTAATAAAATAATAATAAAATAATAAAAATACCTTAAAATTCAGATTTTGTATTTAGCATCAAACCAAGAGTTGTAGTATGATCAGCAGGAGACAATTGATGGCTGCAGTAAATTTGGTGACACTACAGTATATGAGTGAAGTTATTGAATTTTATGACTAATAAAATAATAATTAAATAATGAAAATTCCTTAACATTCAGATTTTGTATTTAGTATCAAACCAAGACTTGTAGTATGACCAGCAAGACACAATTGATAGCTCCAGTAAATTTGGTGACGCTACAGTGTATAAAAGTTAAGTTATTGAATATTTGTGTAGTGTCTCTCTTCGCTGTTGCAGCGGTTTTGCTATTTGCAGACGGTCCCTGTTCACTCGTCGCACAGCCGGCTGCTCATAGACATCAATGTTATTTCTGCAGCTTGAAAGACAGCGACTTTTGATAAAACTGGCCTTGTAGCACATTGTCTAGCTTACAACGATTTGAAAGAGGCATTGTTTATGTTTTTACAACGTATATCCCATGAGTTATTGAGGCCGGAAGTCCGAATCTGTGAATATCTTGCCAACTTTACCTAACTGCTTTTGCATGCGTTTCCCTATTTCTGCAGTTGGTGAATTTTCCCTCTGTGCAGACACTGCAGTCTAATTTGGTGTTACCTGTGATCTTCATACCTTCTACCACATCTGGTAATTTCGTACATCATTTACATTACAATGTTCCAACATCTCATGCCATGTTTTGACATCACAAGTTAAGTTTACTTTGTCAGTACACATTATGTCATTGACTGAAGTATCAATACATTGTTCATAGTTACCGTTTTCATTTTGTCGTCGAGGAATTGGATTAGCTCCGCGTAGCATTCTGCATTCTTTTCTTGATCTGGGTCGTCGGAAAGTATTGTCTTTTAGGCCTATTATTCTTAAATGGCCGAGGAACTTTACCTCCCAAAGTTCGTAGTTGTTTTCATCTCCGTCGAAAACTAATCTTTGCCATCTTCCTCCTGTGCTGTGCCTGGGCCCATAACCTGTTGCGTTTCCAGCTTCAGCATCCATATTGAGGAAGGGAATCACACATTACTGTTTACGTTCACTTCATTTATTATTTTTGGCACCAGAAAGTACATCGGTCGCAACTTCAGCTTCGCGCTGAAGAAAAAAAAAAAAAAAAAGGGGGGGGGGGGGGGGGGGGTGAGGGAAGTAACGTAAAGTGCTTCAGTGTCAATAAATCACGACATCTACGACAGCCGGCCGGGCGTTATACGTACATACGTCATGCTTGACAGGGCACACAATCCACAGCATTAACAAACATGAGCAAATACATAATAATTTGATAATACGTGGTAACACACCAACTTCACATAACAACTGTATCATAAACAAACAAACAAACATTTCAAATGAGAGCATAAAACCTAACAAGTTTGTTTGGTCAGTCTGTTTGAGTCATGACTGCTGTTGAAGCTAGTTTAGACTCTGGTGAGGCTGCTGCTGCTGACAGTGAAGCTGCTCTGAGCAGCTCGACTTTAACATTTGAGCAGCTGGAGAGGTTGATGTTGTTACGAGTCGAGCTAAAAAGACTGGAGCTGGAGGAACGCAGACTGAGCCTGAGTTCTGCTGGGGTCGTCGGTCAGACTCCTGGGGGTTCGTCTGGTCCACATTCATTTGACGTGTTCACGAATCTGCATTTGGTCCCTCAGTTTTATGAACGTGATCCTGATACGTTTTTTTCTCTGAGAGAGTGGCTGAGACCAGAGGCTGGTCAGATGCTGAGAGGATGTTACTCCTGCAGTGTGTTCTCACAGGTAAGACTCAGGAGGCATATTGTGCCCTCAGTGTGGCAGACAGTAAAATCTATGCTTTGGTCAAAGCTGCTGTTCTTAAAACATGAGTTAGTGCCTGAGGTGTATAGGCAGAGATTTAGGTCCTGGGAGAAGTCTGGTCGCCAGACGCACATGGAGTTCGCCAGGGAGCTGAGTACTCATTTCCATCGATAGTGTTCTTCACTAAATGTTCATACATACGATGCTTTGTGTGATTTAATAGTCCTGGAGCAGTTCAAGGACTCAGTTCCTTCTCACATTGCAGTTTATATAGGTGAACATAAGGTGAAGACAGCAGAGGAAGCAGCGACTCTGGCTGATGACTGTGCTAACACATCAGGGTGACTACAGGGCTCAGGACTATGGTAAATATCAGTCAGTAGGTAAGAATAGGATGAACAGGTCTGTGTGCAGTCGGGCACAGAGGGATCAGAAGAACATCTCTCACTTCTGTAGAGGCAGAGGCCACTGGAAAGCTGAGTGTCCTGTAAAAAATAATGCTGAAGGTGGGCAGGTGGAGCCTTTTGCACTCACTGCTCCTGTTGTCGGTTCTCGCAGATGTAAGGTTGAATCTGCAGTAAACTATGACAGTTTTTCTGGTGGCTGTACAGCTACCCGGACGGTGTGTGGTCAGGAGGCAGAGTCGGGTCCTAGACAGAGTGGTTCAGAGGGTAGTAGGTCCTTCACTGTGGTGATACCTGAATCTCTTTTGTCGGTTTCTCACGGTGACCTGGTAGCAGAACAACGAGCTGATCCTTCCCTCGGTGCTTTGGTTGATTCTGTGCTCTTAGATGGGGAGAGCTCTGCACAGGGTTATCTGGTAAACAACAACCCGTTAGTTCGGAAATGGGTGCCAAATCGGAAAGGTTTTATTGGTGATCCTGTTTTTCAGGTTATTGTGCCTTCAGCGTTCCGAGGGGAGGTACTGAGGACGTCATATGGTCGCTTTGGACATCTGGGGGTTGGTAAGATGTACGGTTACATCTGGAAGTGCTTCTTTTGGCCTCGTATGAAGATAGATGTGTCTCAGTACATTAGGGAAAGGAAGAGCCAGCCCTCCTCTACTTGTGGTAAAGAGTGTTCTGATCGTACAGCTGAGGTTGACCAGTTCGTCAATCTGCTTAAGCCTAGGCCCATCAGCATCAGTCCCATGAAGGGGGGGAAGTGCTGCAGACTGCACGAACTGGTAAGTGAATGCTGGCTACAGTTATGTCTTTGTTTTACAGTCCTACTGTTTGGCAGAGACCTGGTTTGTGAAATGTCTTGGTGAACCCAATGTGTAGTTCTCCTGGTCCCTGTCTGTTTCTCCCCTAACACTCTTAAAGTGCTTCTCCCGTCACCGGGAGTTGCTGGGTGCTGGATGGAGATGGTGGGTTGCCTGGGGGGGTCTGCATAGAGTTGGTGTATGATGGCCTGGACATTTCTGTTTGAAGTAGACTGTAACTCCTAAGTATAAATGTCTGTATATAAGAACTCAGTATGTGAGTATTTTGGAAATTGGTGGCCAACTATCATGCCTAGTTGTTGTGTTGTGTGCTGCTGACGTTTTCTGTCTGAGTTTCCCAGGGGGAACCTCATCTTTAAGGGGAGGTGTGTGACGACCCTCCACCTGGACACCAGGTGTGCCGGTTCCAGTCGTCACCTGATTGAGCCACACCTGTGATCTAGTGGCTCAGCTGCACTTAACCTCTCCCACTTCCATTCAAGCTCTCTGACAGGAGCTGCTGCTGTGCGGGGCTCCAGCAGCATGATTCTGGTTTTGGTTTGGGATTTTTAATGCCCAATTGGTTGTTTTGCGTGGCAATAAACTGTTTTTAGTCACCACAACATTGTTGTCTCCTGGTTTTGTTGCGGCTTTTGGAGCCAAGTTGTAACAGTTAAAATCATATTTCATACTGTATTTGAAGTAAGAATTACGTTTATTTATTTATTTTTTCTTTATAATTTATAGTGGTATATGGCTTCTCTGTTAGGTCTTGATCTGGCAACAATGGGGAATGCAAACAGAAGTTTCGGTGATTTAAAAAAAAAACAAACAAACAAAAAAAAAACCCTACAACCCTGCCGTCTATTCTTGGTCGCCTGGCGACAACGACCTGTAACGTCATCAAGACGCGCCTCTGTGTGCTTGTGTGACTTCGGGCACTCAAGACGGGTATCAGATGGTGTTTTGGTCAATAAAAAAGGTTCAAAATGCCTATGAAAGGAAGGTTTCCGATCAGGAGGACTCTGGAGTATCTCCAGAAGGGCGACATCATCTTTAAAAACAGAGTGAAGATCATGACGGTGAACTACAACACACACGGAGAGCTCAGCGACGGAGCAAGGTCAGAGCTAACGGCTAACGGTGTAGCAGGAACCAGCACCCAGACAGATGTCCCGACAGGTTTTACAGCCAGATTGAAATAATTTAGATTCGTATAATGCTAAAGAAGAGTTGACAGATCGAAATAGAATAGTAAGCTGAGAACTACTAGCACCAGTTTTATCCCAGTGACCAGGCTGTCATTTCAAGCACATTAGCATTGCTGCACATGCATAAACATGCCAGTCTCAGTTTCACATAATTTCTGCTGGGCTGTAACTACTCAACACCACCAGAGGGCAACTAACAAATAATTCCAATAATAATATTGCTTAGAATATTGAACAGTTTTGTCAGAAAATCCGTATAAGATGTATTCCCCCTTTTGAAACCCTCAAATTGATCGTTTTTTCTGTAAAATACTACAAAATGTAGACATACTTACTGTACTGATGTTTACAAATGCTTATGTAATGAATCTATGTTCAAAATAGTTGATTAGTTAGTTATTTAATCATCTCACAGGCTTATTTTCACAACTGCTTCCATACATAAATAAAAGCAAAATATTGCAAACGTTTCTAAATTGTTTCATACCAGTGCCTGTTTCTCTCCAAAATAACACGTAATAGTTTCAAAGTTTAAAATGAAGCACACGGAACTAAATGTTCTTTAAACAGGTAGGATGTGTTCATATATATTTCATTGAGGGGCTTCATAGCTAGTTAGTATTTTCCACTAGGACAACTCAGAATTTATGTCCATAATTACTGCAAAAGATAGACTTTATGGACGTGATTTTTTCAAATCATGTTAATACACAACTTGAGTTGACCAAATTGCCGTACATGTTTACAGAGAAGCAGCAATAAAAAAAAAAACAGAAGTGCAAGAATGAGGCAAGATCAAACTTGTAAAATAAAATAGCATAAAATAGTAAAACAGCCAAAAAAAGGAATGCAACGTGTAAGAACGATTTCTAAGATATGAATAAATATAAAGTATTGAGTGTGGCTAAAAGTAATTGAAAACATGTGTCGAGGTTTTCCTTGATTTTTTTGTCAGTTTTGCCAGTTTGACTGGGTCAAATAACTTGAGAAACTATCCCTCCAAGTCAACAGAAGTGTAAATTTCAGTCTTCTTATTTGGCAGATTATAAAAAATGTGATGGACCCAGGAAACACTGAGGACTTGCAATGAAGTGAACCATTTCTGTTAAAGTCTGCTTTTCAAAGGTTTACTGTGCTACGAAAGTTTAGATCTGAAACGTTCATGGAAAACTTTTGCTAAATTGCATTTTCTCTCTCCTTGTGTTTTGCAGGAAATTTGTGTTTTTCAATATTCCTCAAATTCAGTACAAAAACCCATGGGTCCAAATAATGATGTTCAAAAACATGACACCGTCACCGTTCTTGAAGTTCTACCTGGGTGTGTAACTCTATCTGCTGCTTACAGTGTAATGTTCTTACTGCATAATATTGTTTATGGCTTTTCACTCATCTCCTGTTTCTTTGTCCAGATGATGGAGAACAAGTGCTTGTAGATGTGGAAGGGAAGGACTATAAACAAATATCACAACATGTTAAGAAGATTTTGGGCAAATCAGAGTAAGATGTTCAGAATGATTTCTAAGTGTGGACCATGTTTCATGACACCTGCATGTCTGTTTACAGTCGCTTCAGAAGACATTCCAACTCTTCTACTTTTTGCACACATTGTAGTGTTTAGATTTAATTTTTAAAGGGTAAAATTTACATTTTTATTGACAAAATTGGCATCAATCTGCAATGAATATTCCATAATAATAAAGCAAAACAGGCTTCTACAATTTTTGCAGATTTATTGCAAATCAAAAAACTGAAATGAAAATAGTATTGAGGCCTCTGATTCCAAAATTGCTCTAAGTAATTCTTGAATTCAACTGTGCTTTTTCTGGCTGTGATGTCAAAATGTTCTGTGTGAAAAAGGTCTGGTCCTGCCGAGGACAGACGATCCGTTCATGTATTTATTTTCCTCCTCTCTCTCTCCACAGAGAAGTGTTAAAAGCTGAGGCTCAGGCCAAGATGCAGGCCTCCAACCCGGCCAACTTTGGGCCAAAGAAGTACTGTCTGAGGGAGTGTATCTGTGAGGTGGAGGGCCAGGTGCCGTGTCCTGGCACCACGCCGCTGCCCAAAGAGATGACAGGCAAATACCGTGCCCAGATGGCAGCGTCACAGGAGTGAGAGGCTGAGGAGGACAGCAGACTTTTGTAGATATACTGGACAATATTTTGGCATTGTGAGGTTTGATTTGGTTTTATATGACTACATGAGAGGAGTGGCGCTCCAGTTCATTGTGAAGCAGCAGGAACCCACCAACACATCGTCGATGTTTAACAGTCAGTGCTTTGGACTAAGTTTGGATAAGTGGACATCACAACTTGTCTTTATATATGACGAGACCTGGTTGAGGAACCAAATCATCCATGTGAGATTTACATCTGATATCCTGAGCTGAATACTGTAAACATTCAAATAAAACTCAGATTTGCCTCAGTGCATTCAAACTCCTTTACTTTTTAACATTATCCTATGACGCGGCCTTGTGCTAAAATTGGGGAAAAAAAGAGAGTGGCCAAGCCAAAGCTTTTCTTCAGCTGAGGAGACATGAAAACCTGCTTGGAGTTTAAAAAAACAACTCCTGAAGAACTCTCATACTTTGAGAAATTAGATTCTCTGGTCTGATGAAACCAAAAAGTGTTTGGCCTCAGGTGTTATGTCTAGAAGAAACGAGGCACTACTCACCCCCAGCCTAATATCATCCCAAGGGTGAAGCACGGTGGTGGCAGCATTATCTTGTATCGGTGTTACCAACAGCAGTGGAGAAATAATGAGAGCTGAACAGATCAAAGTAGAGATATCATAGTAAAACCCTGACTTGAGACAGGGTAAAGAGTTCTCCTTCCATCAGGACAATGACCCCAAACCAACAGCCAAGACAACGCTTAAGGGACAATTCTGATGAAAGTCCCAGGAAGAGCCAGTTTTGAACTTAAACATCTCCAGAGAGACCTCAAAATGGCTCTAAGTTCCTATTCAACCTGACAGCGTGAAAGAATGCAGAAAATTCCCAAATCTTGGTGTGCAAAGCTTGTTGCATCATACCCAAGAAGATTCAAGGCGGCCATGGCTGAAAAAGGCGCATCAGCTGAGTAAAGGGTCTGAATATTTATGTCAATGTGATATTTCAGTTTTTCCTTTTAGTCTATTGTATAGGCTGATTTGGGAAAAATTAAACCATTGTAAGGTGGCTCCATCAAAATGAAAGGGAATATTATGAACTACATATTTTCTTGCATGGGAGTTCAAATTAGACATCAGGATCTCCGCAATTACAGAAGAAACAAAAAACACAGCCATAGTTTGCTTTAGACAAGTTTTTTTTATTGGTGCTGAGATGGAGCTCTCTAAAGTTTTATAAATCGGTGTCTGTGTTTCAAATGTTTTTCATTCTGCAGTCTGTTTTAAATGCAGAGATGTTGCTCAAATTACTCTCAAAGCTGAAAGCAACTGCTAAGACACAAAGAAGCTCCTTGAGTTATTCACACTGTCAAAATACATTTAGAGTGTTGCATGTTTTCTGTGTAAGACGATCAACAACTGCAGAACCCCGTCTCTTGTTGCCATCTATGAAGAGAATTATGAACATTCTGACATAAAGCGCTAAGACAAATTCATGTTAGGACTGACTGATAATACTTGCTGGCATTCATGTAGTGTTAGTATGTCTGAGAAAAGTTGCTTTGACCTAAGAGTTTATGTAATCTTCACAACAGAATGGTTTCTGTACACGAGCTTTGATGCCTTATTTTTTTACTTCGTTATCTACAGCGTCCCTTGGCAAATAGTGCTTAGTACCTACACGCTGGGTGAACTGGTTGTATGGCCTCTGAATGGGCTTCATAAATGAAACTATTTAACAGATAACATGCTTCACATACAGATCTTGTCTGACAGCACGGAACAGCACGGAGTGACAACTATATGTCTATGATCTCTAAGAAAAGCTGAGAGCAGAAAGACAAGCATGCCCTGCCGCTAGCTCAGCATCACACAGCACCTCAGAGAAACACAGACACATGCAGCCCAAGAGCCACTGTAAACAATTCCATCACAACCCGCAAGGTCACACAGTAGGACATCAAAGAAAAGACTGTTGATTTGGCTCTCTCTGGCATTTAAGATGCAGTTTTTAACCCATAACACAGACAAGATGCAATAAGAATGATTAGTGAAATAAATCTGCTTGATAAAGACTTTTATCTAAACCTTACAGACGGATCATGTCAGCTAAGAGGAACATTTGAATTCACTTTTACAGGAAAAAAAAAAAGCATTTCATTGTAGGAGAAATTAACAGCTGTTTGAACAAATACTCAACCTCTGCCACGAATACTGTATCACAAATGTGGTTATTAGCAGTATGGTTAGTGACTGAGAACTTTTTTTGTGGTCCTGATACCTTAAAAGATACCCAAGTACTGGTATGAGTGATGAACAAGAAAGGATTAACTCTTTGTAATGTGCCTTTAATTTCCTCTACAGGGTCATTGGCGCTGCAACAACAATCAGTGCATGTGTAGTGACTGAAAAGGAGAATCCAATTATTAGTATCTAAGAATCAGTTTCCTTTGAACACTTAATGCTCAGACTGACAAATGTTAATGGTCCAGTTAGAAATAATAAGTAAAGCATGGTTTAGTTCTTTACTAATACTTGAATGAACAGTAGGAATTTCAATTACCACAAATAAAATGAAGTTGGAAGTGTGCTAACACTATTGCTGGGATATCAATGGAACAGATTTAACATGTCAAAGGCTGCTTCCAATTCTATGTGAACAGATTTTTATAGCCTTTAATGGCTTCAGAGGAAGCTGTGTGAAATCTGGGAAATTGCCTCAACTGATGCCACTGTAGTCAGCGTTGGTTTGGTCTGAAGACTACGAGTGTGGAGCTAAACAGAAGCCAGATCTCTGTAGCCTCTTCTCCATCTCATCTGAGGCTGCATTCACTGCTACGCACCAAACTCTCAGTCAAGTTGCATTGTGGGTAATGTAGGCGTCAGGTTTTGCGGAGGAAGAATGCTCGGAATAAAGAAACATTCTCTGGCTCTCCAACATCAGTTTTGATCATTTTTAAAAAACTGTCCATTGTGAGTCCAACAACATTAGCGAAGTGCGACAGAGTGCTCTATAAAATTAATTTGGAAAACGCTTGTTCAACCTTCGTCATGGAAACACTTCATCATACCACCTGACTTCCACAAGACCCCAGCAGGACTTGACTCAAAGAACCACCTGACTGACTCATAAAACAGCCATTAAAGTGACATTCTTCTGTCTTCCATTGTTCATGTTTGCACTGTTACAACTGGATTAATAATATGTCCATCAACATGCCTGTACAAATGAATTTCTATGTTCAGTGCTTAAAAATTGTGCATGCTGGGATAGACGCCAGCCCTCTTCAACCCGAAACGGGACATGTGGTTCAGAAAGATGTTTGGAAAGTGCTCCAGACTACTGAGCTCTAAAACATATTTAATTTTAGGATGAACCTAATCTATGGTACAGCAGACCTCACCCAAACTGAGCTTCTTGGGCTCATTAGTCATGTAAAGTGAGCTAGCCTTGCAGGACTTGGTAAGTAGCAGGTGATCAGGGGAGATTTCGAGGAAAATGTGTCAGTGCTTCTTTTTCTTCTGTTCCTGTAGAGTGAGCTGAAGCTCTCTTAGGTTCTCTGACAGGAGTTCCACCTCGTCCAGACGGCCGCTGAGCTTTGCATCAAAAATGTAGGCCCTGATGTTGTCGATCTGCTGCAGCAGCAGTTCCTCCTCTATCATGTCCACATCAGGCAAAACCTCATCATCATCGTCCCCATCAAAAGGGTTGGTCGAGACTTCAGGAGAATTCCCAGAGGCCTCCATGAAAGGGTTACCGGTGTCAGTGTCGTCTTCCTCAAAGGGGTTGCCAGGTACCGTCTCGGCCTGTTTGTCCTCCTCTGCATCGTCATCTTCGTCAAAGGGGTTGTATTCTTTCTTCCCATTACTTTCCTCTTTGTGTTCCCTCTTGATGTCCTCGAAGAAGGGATTGGATGGATCCTCCTCAATGGGAGTTGAGTCCTCCTCTTCAAAAGGATTCAGGGAGGTGCTGTTTTGGCCATCACCACTAGGGGGAGTTACATGCCCTCCTAAACTCCTTAGTCTTGGAGGGGACGACTCCTGGCTTGTGAGAGCAGCAAACGCCCTCACAGATGATGGACTCCTCTCAGCTTTAGCAGTCAGGTTCTCTTCTGCTGTGTCTTCCTCTCCCTGGTAGCCTCCTGCTGGGCTGATATCCAGAGATGGTTCCCATGTGAAGGAAGGCTGGTTGGGGCCCACAGTGGAGCCCCACTGCTCTCTTTCCTCCCTTTCCCGAGCCTCTAGGCGATGGAGCTCCCCCTGCTGCAGGTCTTCCTCCTCAGCCAACTTCTGGGAGAGCGCGATAGCGAGGGTGGTCTGCTGCTGGTCGTATTCATCCTGCAGCTGACGCAAGTTCTCCTCTAACATGGCTACCTCATCTGCTCTCTTGGCCTCCCGCGCCTGACGAAGGAATGACTGAATGTTCTCAATCTGCTGCAGGAGAGGGTCTTCTAGCTCACTGCGTGCATGGACAGAGTCTGCAGACGGCAACCATCCACCAGCTTTGGTCATACGTGGAGCTCTCGGGGCCTGGGGCAGCTCTCCATTGGCAGGTGGACGGTTTCTCTCAGACTCCTGCCTCCTCTTCAGAGTCTCCTGGACGGCCTGTTGAGTAGAAAACACACCAACAATACACATTCAGAAACTTTTTGGCCAACTAAAAATCAACACAAGTATATGCACAAAACCTCACCAGTCTCTCTTGTTGGAGTCTCTTCTCTTGTTCCTGTTTCCTCTTTTCTTTCAGCTCTTCATATTTCTCCTTAGTGGGTAAAGACATCAGACCTAACAGCTTCTCCTGAAACACAGAGGACACACAGAATAGGTGAGTTTAGAAAAATTAAAGACCAGAGGATAACGACATATGTGACAGAAACTCTGAGTAAATATAATGGAGTGGTGATCAGAAAGACTGCATTTTTATGTGATTTAGTTCTGTTAGGAAGGGGTGTTGATTTCAGTATTACTAGAGCTGATCACTAATTTTCAGCATGTCTTGAATGCACATGATTGTACAAAAAAATCCAGACTCTCACCCTGTAATAATTACAGCCCTCATTACTTACTGTTTTTCAGTGAATCTGCTGGTCAATCCATAATTTAAAGTCCAATTGAAATCCCATTTAGTCACCTTTTTTGTAGCAAAAAACAATGCAAACATGTTTTTTAATGTTAATGTATTATTGTTTAATGTTAATGTATTATTGTGTTGTTTTCTACTAAGGAAGAGAAAAATATACGGGGAAATATCAGTTTTTTTCATCTCAGTCAATGCTGTGGTTGTTTAAGAGCATGTTGAGTTATTATGTATTCATGTTTGCAGGTTAGATAAAAAGACTTGCTGAAAAGCTTATGTGGCAGTTGTTCAATGTATGGGATTTTCATGTAGCAGACTGCTCTCTTTTGATTGGCTGTATTGAAATAAAGCCTCTGTCTATATAAATGGACACCAAAATTCAATTCTGCCAAATTAATACAGAACTAGAAGGTTCCACCATGAAATAAAAAAAGAAAAAGTAGAAATGATCAATTCAGTTTTTGCTTTTTTCCTCAAAGGAAATGAAAGCGGAGTTACAACAGTAAACCCTACACAGAGTTTCATCAGCTCAGTGCACAGTGTGACAACTGAAGACGAAGAAAAGGATTTTACAAACCTAGCAAATCATTAATATCAGTCAGCTGGTACAGTAAGAAGTGAGAAAAAATATTTTACGAGACCAACAATAAAATCACAGTACTGCACTGTAAGACAGGTCATTTTGTGTGCACTGTTCCAGATGCAAATACATTTTTTATTCACCTATATTCACGGAGAAACCTTAGTGTAGTTTAGAAGTGACTATGGCAATTATTCAAATACAATTAAATAATTATTGCTAAATAGCACATTAACTAATAATATTATTAAGCCTGCTGGCAATGAAAGTCACATGGTTTTCTGTTACAATACTTTCTATTGTAATGTGCCATTGGCTAAAATGCCATCCAGAATGATGACTTACTGTGACGGAGGAGGGGAAATACTTCCATTCCCACCTACCCATGTAATATGTATTTTGTATGAAACTGGTTTGTTTTTTCATGCTAAGTGCTATCTGAACTCGGTCTCACCTGGACAAATAGTGTGGCTGTATAGCGGATCATCCTTTGTAGCTGGAGCGCCTTTGGATGTGGCTGTGGATCATCTTTAACTCCCAGTGTTAAAATCCTCTTACTGAGAAGAAAACAGCTTAATTTATTCTTTAAATATTTCATATTTACAAACATGAAAAAAATGACTTGTGTTTAACTGTAAAACTATCAGTCGGGACCAACGTGTACCTTAGAGCATCGATTAGTTCGTAGTATTTCTGGACTTCCAGTCTCAGTCCACCAGCAGTGTCAAGATTGTATGTAGTTTCTCCGGCACTATGAAATGATACACCCAAAAGTCAGCAATTAAACTGTCTTTAAAACAGAAAAAAAACATTTGTCACATCAGATATTATCAGCGATGTAATCCTTAATACAGCATACTTGAGAGACTCTGCCATTCGGATGTACTCTGGAGCCTTTTCATCCACCTTCTCCATGCACATCCTCAGCCTCTGTCAGGAAGACAAATTTTCGGCAAGTGATAAACAGGAAACCCCAAAAGAAAAACAATGAATGACGGGAAGGACGCAATAGAGTAAACTCAAGAGCTTGAAAAGAAAGCACAGAATCCACTGCACTGCTGGTGCACTGCTCTTCATTTTAAACACTGCTAAACCAACCTCATAAAGTTTCACTATATCTGGCACATGGTCCTTCTCTTCTAACTTCTGCTGTCTCTTCAGCAGCGTGTCCATGCAGTGGTGACAACAGCGGATCTTCTCGTCATCCTTTTCCTCCAGCATGGAGGTTACACTGCTCAAGCTGCTGATACTACCTCTCCTAGAGCCCATCCCACTGCTGCCACCTCCTGCTGGGGGAGACTGGGACTGACCAGGACTTCCGGGAACACACAAGGCTTCTCGAGTCCCGCTAATCAGCTTCTCTGTTAATGAATAAAAGGGTAAAAAAAAAAAACAACCAAAACCTCACAGCATTAGCTGTAGCACAAGGCAAAAGTTGACTTGTGATATCGGAAGCTTTAGTATATTTGTGCATACGTACGGGCCAAAGGTAGGGGGACAAATTCCATGCACTTCCTACACATGATGGACCCACAGAGGCGACAGTGGTGCCGTCTGTTACGGATGTTGAACTTGTTTCCGCAGTCGGGACAGAACGGGACATCCGAGTCATTCACCCATGACACCACAGACTTCTCAATGGCTACAAGGAAGGATGAACACTCATTTTTAGAAAAGTAAATAAATCATATTTAGATACACCAAGACTAGTCAGAATTATAATAAAAACACAAACCTCTGATTTTAGCAGCATCTGAGCTGGTTCTGTCAAATGATGTCAACTGAAACATAAATTTTCAATGTAAACAGACGCCACTGTTAAGCTCATTTAAAATTTAAATTTGAGCAAAAGCACAAAACAAAATAAAATGATTTTCTATTGTATGCACACCTTTTCCAGTCTGATGATGAGCTTGTTGACCTCTATGACATAGTGATCAATCCGGGCTGCTCTGTGTTTTTTAAAGAAGTCTTGGTGACTTCGCGTTGCTCCTTCAAAAGAAACAAGAAAGACTTCTGTTAGAGTCACACATAAAAACTTGTTGCATATTCTTCCCATATTTTCCAGCAGTGATTTAAAGGTTGATGCCAGTGATATAAAAACGCTCACTAAATGGCAAATAACAGTTTTAGTCCAGTTTTCCAGTCTCACCCAGTTCCTGAGGCTCCCACATGTATGGGTCCACTCCACCATAGTAGAAGGACTCATAACTGCCAGTATCTGGTCTGTCATCTCCATCCCTCTTCAGCAGTTTATCTTTGGCTTTCTTTGCCTTCTGAACCAAGCCTGAACACAAACAATATAATTTAAAAAACGAATGTGTGGAAAATGCCAAAAAGAGTCGGCACAGAGGAGTTGGTGCATCCGATCCTATTTGTGTCTAGTCTGCAGGAAAATTCACTCATTTTCAAATTTGTCACCAATCTGACTAACATTGCACACCTCCATTTCCAGCAAAGAGCCTTCCACTTCACATTTAATCATCTTCCTATCACATAAAAACCTGCAACAGCATATGTTGCCAATTCTTCCTGCCAACAATTTCCTCTGGTCCAACACTGCAGTATCTTTTTATCTATGCTCAAATTCCGCACTAATTAAACTGTCTTTTGTTAGATTAGACAGTTCAAGGTAACGTCTGTGTTTTTAGACTGCAATAGAACATGCTATGAACTGAATGCCTTAGCGGCTGAATGGAGTTCACAAGTAAAATACATGGTAATTACTTTTTAGTTGCCCCCTAACATGGCGGTCCTCCCCAGAGTGCTCCTCTTCGTAGTGGTCTTGGAGCTGGTAGAACGACTGCAGGTCCTTCAGGCACAGTGGGCAAAGAAAGCCCTCCTTCACTTCACCTGTGCCCTCAAAGGGAGGCGGGTAGCTGGAGGCCATGACAGTAGATGGCTGTATTGTTGCAGAAGAGGTGCAAGGCAGCACGATCCTGCTTTGGTCCACATGTCATGGGGTGTGCAGCCAACCCCACAATAGGTCCATGACGCTTGAGGAAAAACCCAGGACACTGAAAAGCAGGACAGGGCAGATTGAGGCTACATACAGAATACAAAATCCACACGTGAATTCTCAGATAATTTAACTGAAAACCAAAATTTGTGGCCAAGATGTGTTCTAGTTGAGATGTGAGTTTTGAACTATGTTTGGTCACTTACCTGCATAATAATTCACTGCAATGACAGTGTGACTTTTATGTGACTGAAACATGAGCTGCAGGAGTGTGACTGCAATAAAGAACTTTAAAGTGCAGAACACAATGAGTTGAAGAAGAATGTGAAACTGAACCAAATTACATTGATTCTTACTGTCGCAGATTTAGCTATTTATCGTGTAATATTACTCTAACGGGCTAAAGTTGTAGTAAATGAGTTACACACATCTGACAGTAATTACAGTGATTTAAGATCGCATGTGTTTTCCGTCCTCATACATAGTAAAGCTAACTTAATTTGCATTTTATCACTGCATTTTTAACAGCTAAAGTTAACGTTAGCTAACTCTTTTTACACCCATGTCTCACAGTTTGTATTTCCAGTCCACGCAGTTAGCGATAGACACACCTATCGAGGTTATAAATCTTTATTTACTGGCTGCACACACGTTATTATAAGTGTGTTATCTGGATACTGGCAGAGTTTAGTAAGGACTCAACGTTGCTGTTTCATATTTCTGCTAACTCTGGCCGCCGTTAGACTTAACGGAGAAGGAAACGTTAGCAAGACAATGCTAACAGCAGGTCTAGCTTACTTTAGCCATATTTTCTCCAGTGTCCTTGCTCAAAACGCGATATTAAATAATTTCCAAATGCACTATAGCAATAGATCGTGGAATAATTAACACTATAGATTATTTATACTTACAATTTTATCCGATAATAACTGTGCTGTTGACAGTTTAGATTTTCTTTGACAGCTAGACAACACCAGCAGCAGCAGCCCTGCCTGGTCATGTGATTAGCATTCCATCGGTACGGGAAGAGTAGAGGGACAAACGGCAGAAAACTCACATAAGCTGGACTCCACTGGCAGCTCCATCACACACCTGGATCACAAGGTAAGTACACGTGTTGGTACCGTGTTTTTCCTATACTGCTATTTTGTTTTAGTCTGCTTTTGCGTTCTGTGTCCGTCTTACCCTGCTGGTGTTAAAGCGCAGGTTTTTAGACTCGTTGACACTTAAAATTGAGCCTGATATGTTGGACAAAAGTTTGGCATGGCTGGCAGAGTGGGCTTGCTATTTGCAGTAGGTTGGGTAACAAGGTGTGTGACTGCACTGTGTCAGCTAGTTTTGGGAGAATTTAATGAACTGCAAAAACAGCCTTAAGGTGGATCCTGTGTTATTTTTATTCTAACTCTGGGCTCAGTGTTCCTGTGTCGAATTCTGCTATTAAGACTTCCAGTTTTGTCGGTTTAACTTTTTAGAAACTGGATGCAGTTTTGGCCTACAGCATGCTCTTGGAAAAAGCTGAATTTAGATGCCATGTGTAGTGTGCACCCAGCTTAAATGGCATTACAGGGTACAGTGCATGCACAGTTCATAGAGAGTCAGTGGAAAAACAAGAGTCCAAAGCTTATTTGAGCCAGAGGGCTCCTTATGGTTATTCCAATTATGAGCATAATTGCTATTTCATCTGTCCTCAGTCTGAGCATGGACTTCATCTCAACTGTGAGGCTCCACGAGCTAATAAGAAAGGAAAAAAAATTATGCATAGTATGTTTTGTGTAAAAATATTCTGTAGGATATTTTTTCCTCTGGAAATTTATAGTATACTTTTATTTTCCAGGCCTCTGAAGTTCAAAGTGAAATAGCCTAAAGAGGACAAATTAGTTGTTTGTTTAACTGCTCATAATTATTGTCTACATTAGACCACAGCCTGTGATTAGGGTGACTTTGTGAGTCGAAAAATGTGGAAACCACCAAACAACACTACACAGCGTCACCAAAATGTCTGTTTGCTCCTGTGATGGCGTGTGTGCAGTTCACTTTCATACTTTTCTGGGTTCTGTAAAGAGTCTTGAGACAATTTGACCTGTGATTGGCGCTATATAAATAAAATTGAATTGAATTGAACTGAACTTTTACAAATCAAATCAAAACAAGTAAAACTCTGAAGCCACATTAGATTTATCCAAATTTTGCTCATTGCTTTCTTTCCTTGATGCATTTCCATATAGTCTAAAAGAGTTTGTGTGTTAGACATCCCTGCTTATTTTGACCATTAGAAAATGTCAATTTTCCCAGCTTAACAGTCTCACGATCCACTGAAGTCTGGATCTTTCTGCTGGAGTTGAAAGTTGTTTGAGAATGTACCTGTGCTTGATGAATAATCTGCATATTGATCAGGCCTATGGACAGCTGCTCCCGAGGCTCTGATGGAATGAATCCAATTAAATAATGAAGTGGATACATGACTCTGTCTGTCTGCTATTGAACTACATTAATCAAGAGGCTCAGGGTGGGTGAATACTTTGTTGGACACCAATTAGACCTGGTTGGGTTGAATAAACAGTTTAATAGTGAGCCATACATATACTGCAACTAAATATTACATTGCTGGTATTGTCCAACAAAAACATTGGGTGGTTGACTTTAAGGCAAAGCAGCTTTTAATTTTCAACAACATGAACTTATTTCCATGCAGGAATGTAGAAAAATAATCAGTGACACAATTTATTTGCTGTGGTATTCGATATATTTTACATTGGTAGAAAATAACGAAACACAAATCAATCAATGAAGGGAGATCCTGTTACTGTAAACGTTCATTTTAAGTCAAGCATGAACTGCAGGCGACTGACGAGCGTGTGTTCCCTCACAGAGGCAACATCGCTGAAGCCAGTTGACTAATGCTTTAATCCTTGGACTCGCGATAAGCACAGGTATTTAAACTGAATAATCCTTAATAGTATAATAAATATTACTCAATAGTAGATCAATGTGTGGCAGTAACTCTTCTGAAAACCATATGTACAGAGATATAGTCAGTCCAAAGTTTTTACGCATAGGCTCTCCAACGAAAACGTCATCTGCGGTCAAACAGTGACTTTCTGCCAAAGGAAAAAAACAGTGGCACAAAGGGTTAAATGAAGTAAATTTCTTTTTTCATTTTTTCACAATTCATCATGGTCACTTAGTTTATACGTTTATTCGCTTACAATACAGCAGTTTACGCACACCAGACTTGAGTTTAACCTACTCTCCTTCCTCTAAATCCTCCTCCGTTGCGAACCTTTTACCCGGGTGTTGTCTCTTCTCCTCGGAGTGGTTCTTGTTAATGTTGTCTAAAAAGTCGAGCAGCAGACTGGTCTTGCTGCAACTGGCAGCGTCCAAAACGTCACACGGACTGTTTGTGCCTAAATCCGGACTCGAGTTATCCCAAAAGCGTTTTCCGGGATGCTGACGCTTTTCCAACTCGGACAGGTCTTCTTCTCCATCCTCGTCGGCATCCCAGTCCCCGTCGTCGTCCTCGTCCTCGGGATGGCGCTTACCTGGGTGCTGGCGCTTGCTGTGCAGCACCAGGTAACGCTTGCCTGGGTGCTGTCGTTTAGAAAGTTCACTGAGCAGCACCACGGGGTTGTCAGAATCGTGTACGGCAGCGGAGCGCTTTCCCGGGTGCTGCCTTTTCTGGAGCTCCATGAACGAGTGCATTTCATCTTCGCGTTTGCCCGGGTGCTGTCTCTTTTGCACATCCAAGTACTGTTCGTCCTCGTCCTCTTCCCTCCTCCCTGGATGCTGCCGCTTCTCCAAATCCTCGCTGTACCTCTTACCGGGATGCTGTCTCTTTGTCACCCATTCCGGCAGCGAATGAAACCCCTCTGGAAAATAGGGAAACACTTTTTAGATTGCTTCAGAAGTCTTGCTTTCGCCCCGGTTTGTCTGTACCTCATGCGTAAATTGCGCGCGATGGAGCGTAACTGATTATCCACATTCCTTACGTTATATTACTGTACTGGGTGATTATTTCTTTCTAATTTCCATTTCAAAACACATTTACAAACAGTATTTTGAATATAATTATCTAACTGGAAAATATTCAGAAGTAGGCCTACGTATTAAGGCTCAGGACTTCTGAGAACATGTTGCCACTTATATACCCCAAAGAAATTGCCTACATATGTTATTTTAAGTAGGAAATAATATTTGATTACCATTTAAAACAAACAAAAAACAACCAATTTAAATGTTTAATGGCGCTGTTTTGCCTTAAAGTAAAAAAATGGTGCCTGAAAATTGATTCAAAGCATCGGTTTTACGCACCGTTTCTGCCGTCTTCCTCCTGCAGCTTTTTAAGAATGGACCGTAACAGCAGATTTTCTGCTCTCTGTAGTATGATGTCGTCTATGGTCCTTCGGTCCGTCTCATCCTCAGCAGGGATGCCCTGTCCTCCAGACACCGCCAAGTTGCAGACCGTGAGAGAAGCCAGGATGAGCAGACATGTCGACTTCATGGTAACTTAATTTGTTTGTCTGTTGAAGAGAATAGATTCTGGTAAATGGAAAATATGTTGCAGAAATAGGATGAATGTGGCAGCAGGTGAACTAGTTTGTAGATCTACGCTGCAGTTAGTGTATCTGAGATTTGAAATGTTGAAATAAGTGCAATTAGTTTAAACTTGTTAAGAACAATTGTAGTAAAACTGGTTGCTGTCCTTTAGATGCTAAAATCCTAAAACAAATCAGTGCCACAAAAACCGCAGCAGCAGCATTTAAAAGTGGTTTCAGGGGAAAAAAAGCCACGCTGTCTAAGAACATCTTAAATAATTAGAATAATGCATAATAAGTTTGACCCTTCCAGATCGAATAAAGCAGAATCTCTAAAAGAACAGGCAGATTTAAATCGGAGAAGAGTTCACTGTGAAATGCGCCAACTTCACCTGGGAAGTATCCAAGTTCTCCTCGCTCCCAGCCTCTGGCACCGCCGGCACTGACTCTAGTTGCTCTCAGTTCTCTCGCAGCGGGTTGGTGACCCTAAAGGCCAAGTCTGGAGGTATGAGCTGATAACTTTTGCGTCTCAGCATTTATACTTTGCGGTTACTGTCGTCACACCAACGCTGGAGTAATTTTTCAGGATCCCTCGTCCCCATTGATGTCACCGAGTCGTGCGCAACTGGATGTGGTGAATGATCGCCCTATAGGGGCCGCTGCCCAATTCGTCATTTGGAAAACAAATAAATGATTGAGACTGAGAGAGATGACGAGCTCTATATGAGATAAATGTATTAATAATAAAAAATAGTGAAGTCTATACGGCACAAGGTATATATTCTCATTTAGGTTGAATCATATTTGATTTTGACTAGATTGGTTTTGTTTCATGATATTTTTTATTGAGTCTGCCTCTTTGGATGCAGCCTTTTTCTGTATTTATCGCACTCAGATTGACAACATGAACCGTCCAGTATCTTAACAAAGAATCTGAAGGGCGCCAGTAAGATGGAGGCTATCCATATTTTTCCTGAATATCCTAAGGTCACAGGACTCAGGAGGCAGAGCTGAACCCATCTGGTTCCTCTGAGCACATGTAGTGCAGTTTTTCTGGTCACGAAGCAACACTGCTGAATATCAGAGGCGGCTCTAACAAGTTTTACATGGGTGAGTGGGAGCAGGGGACTTGCTAAGCAACCAGAACTGGTTAAATGTGATGCCTAGTGAAGCAGTGTTAATGTTTATTACCTTCTAGGCAAGTTTTCCCCTTTTAGTTCTCCACCGGTAGCTTTAAGGTTGTCAGAATGAGCTTATTCTACATTCATGAACTGCATACTGTGTGTCATGATGTTTAGAACCAGTGAAAAATTCAAACCCAGATGTTTAATGACTGAAAAATCCAAAACAACTGAATATATCTCGCATATGTTGTGTTTATATGTATTCACATGTCTCTGTTTTGTAATCACTGGCCCAGAGCTGTTTGAATGCAGTTTAAGAGGTCGATTAGTCAAATTTATCTGTACTGGGTTGAAGTCTGATTCAGCTGCAGTATTTCTTCAGGTGAAGAAAACGGCTGCAATCAAGGAAAGCCAAGTATAAACATTCCACGGCATTCCACAGTGTTGTTACTCCATCCAGAATGCGCTGATGGGATTTGTAGAGGTTTGAAAACACAAAAGATTTGCTTTCAAGCATCTGTTGCTGTGCAGGAAGGAGTGTTCCAGTAGCAGCTTGTGATAACACACAATCACATGGAAATGGATATAAACATACAGCATTCGTCTTAGCCGAGTGTCAAGCCGGTGAGAGCGCACTTGAGTTTTCTTACAGCTGAGCCGGTCTTGGAAATTTCTTTCTGCAGACAGTCGGTCCTTACAAAGAGGTTTTCATTTACAGTGATGGTAGATTTTTTTTTGTGTGTGCGACTGTGTGGAGTCCCTGTAAGAAGATAAGCATTTCGAAGAGATTTGGCTCTCATAAACCTTCTGCTATTGAATAAGAGACTTTTCACTCTCTGACTAAAGCTCCCTGTATGAAACCATCTGCCCTTGTCTGTTATGCAGGACTGGATGAATTCCTGCATACTCACACTCAGTCAGCGCTGAGTGAATTGAATTGGCCATGTAATGCTGTAATTACTTGCTTTCAGTGTGCTGTCACGTCCAATACTTCAGGTGGGTTTAGACTCGCTCAGTTAAGCACATCAATATCATGGTTAAAATCATTCAGTAAGCCTTGCGAATGATTTTTTTTTTTTGAAAAATCCCATTGATCTGTGGCTCTTTTTTTGTCTCTCATTTTCCGTTGTGAAGAAAACAGAACAGTCCCTGTAATGTTTTTATGAGGTTGAAATGGAAATAGCAATAGTTAAGTAACAAAACAAGGTTCATGGGTAGATTAGGGTTAGAGTTAAAGGAACATGTTGTTAAATCCCTCTATAGCCTTGCTAGCAACATGAAGAGGAGGAATTAGTTTCAGTGAACTGAAAGACCTGTCTCTGTCTGATAGTGAGTTCTCTCTGCGCTGCGTCGCCTCCAACGAACACAGAACGGTACAATTAAGACATGTCTGATCTGTATGGGCATCCACCTCCTTCCACCTGTCATGTAGGTCCCCTCCCTCCTATTAGACTCGGGGTGTAACGACATGCCCAAAGGAACCAATTAATTGCCCAAGAGAATGTGTAGTTGGATTTTAAGCAGTTCTAAAGGCCAGTATGTGCTGCAATGAGAGAAAGCCTCCTGACTGGGCGGAATTTGTTTCGTAAATCTGACGTCCTCATAGTGAAGATGTAGAGCAGTTAGAGCAGATGGAGTGATTGTTGCTGGTGTAGCCGCATTTAGGCTTTTTATTCTTTTATCACTGTAAGGCTGTGATTAAAATACAGCCTCCTTTCTTTTCATTCACTCTCACTCATCCTCCCTAAAAAAAAAAAGCTTGCTATCAGAGTCTTTCAGAGCTGGGAAATCAACACAATTAGTATTCTGGGCAGCATTATGTACCTCATGTACTGAGGAAGAGGAGAGGTTAAGTGTACACCCTGTGCGGTAACAGAAAATAATAAGACTCATTAGCCTCTACCCCCTGTTTACTCTAGCTGCTGCAGTGATATATACTTCGTGTTGTCATGTGAACTTGTTCAGTGTGTGAAGAAAGTTTCTGCGAAGTGTGACTACACTATAGTATGTCCAGATCAGAAGCTTTTATTATGAAGTGAGATTTGTGATGTAGCAGTCTTTGGCTTTAGCTCCAGATTTCTGATAAGAGCTGGTCAGGATGCATCACCATGGTAACTTTAATTAACAGTCAGACATCAGAATAAATTCACAAAGCTGTGCAAGTTGATGCAGGACTTATTAATAATGAATCCTGGGTACAGCATAACTTTGTTTTCTAACTAAAAAACATGACAGACTCATCTTTCTTTCGTTATTTGTTACCAGTGGTTACTGTCACTTAATGTTGCCATGGAAACACAGGTTAGCAGCTGTAACTGACTGTTGCCATGGATACATTGTTCAGCGGCTGTTGCCGGCATTTACCATGGAAGCAACAGGTCAGCACTTGTTGCCACATGGTTACTGCTACCATGGAAACGTGTCTCTAAGTTTTAAGTTAGCCTGGTAGTCGAGTAGCCAAACTTTTTAGCCCTGAAATAAGTGACTCTGTTTTTGTGAAAAATGTACATTCAGTTCAATAGAATCCTAAGAGCGAGTTTCTCATACAGTTACAAATGTGTGTGACTGATTGATATATTGATTGATTAGTACAAAACTTCGCTTTCTGTTATCTTTGTCTCAATAATTATGAGTTTATTTGTAGAGCATATTTCTTTAAACATAATTTCTAAAAAATGATGTTTTAAAAGGACATTAGAGAGTAATGAGATTCTACAATAAAGCCAAAAAACCCCTAAACATATAAAATGTTACATGAAATCAATAATATGAAATTCTATATATTGAATTCCCCCTCCCCCATGACCCTAATGAGGATTAAGCAGTGTATAGATAATGGATGGATGGATGGAGTACAGCTCTGGGTGATTAATCTCTTTAAAGTAACTGAGATACGGGAACTCCCTCCGTTTTACATTACAAGCTATTCTCAAGTCTCAGAAAATATTACTATATATACTCTAAAAGTGTATAAAACCCTTTGCGGCTTCAGAAAGAGCAGCACAAATCTGAAAAACTGAAGAGGTGAAGTTATCAGATCACTCTGTGAAGCTCCATCAGCAGCTACTAACGGACCCAAATGTCCAAGTTATCAGTGTTGAGGTGCATTTTGGTTAATGTAGTCATCACGTTTTAGTAAACAAGAATAATCCTTAGGATATAAAAGGCGATCTCTCTAGTAGCTCAGTTTTTTTGTTGTGATTTTTGCAGCAGTGTTATAAGAGGGCAACACCAAATCCCAGCAGTAGGAAGTCGTACATCTTATATCACACTGTAGCTTCTTGTTCTATTCTATATGTAATCATGTTATGCAGAGTATTTTTTTTTTTACCTCAATCAGTTTCACTTTTGTCTTCTACAGTGACCTTCTCTTATGTCTTATTAAGCATTTTATTTATATACTAGTGGTGTTGTTGAACCCACTAACGGCAGAATTGTGCAACCGAGACCTAACAGAACCAACTGATGGCAACCAGTTGTGATACTAATTATCTAGAATCACTGGGATCAGTAAAGCCAGATACCACAAAGAGAGCAAGACAAAGTTGGACTTACTTTGTGAAACAGGCTCCAGATGCTGTGGTTTGTTTCTCCAATATGCAGCTCAGGAGACTGGAAATCTTCCTTAGTAATTTAGTGCTTGAAGATCCCTGTAGACTTTAGTGTAATCCTGACTGTTTTAGTGCCTGGAAGTCATAGACAGCTGCGGTCTCAAAGAAAAAACACAAACACAACACATATATGCAGCATGATACTACCATTAGCATCACAAATAGAACCGCTTAACAAGATTAGCCCCGTTTAATTTAAGTATACTTTGTTAAATTAAGCTTAAATTGCTGCTATGTCCTGAAAAACTTGCGATAATTTTTAATAATGGACTGTCTTTTAGTCTGGATGAGCACAGATTTCATTCAGCTGGGTGTTTGATTTTTAGTTCATGAATTTTCTGCATTACTAACGAAAGTTGGGAGTGAAAAATCTGCTCCAGATGAACCGAAACATACTCCAAGCAGCCACAATAGTAAAATCACCTGACTAATATTGTGTAGCTCTTCACTGTGCCGTTAAAAACATCTACAATTCTTTGAGGCATGGACTCTGCCAGATGTCTGAGGGTGTCCTGTGGTATCAGGCACCAGATCCTTTAAGTCCTGCAAGCTACGAGGCGGTGCCTCCATGGATTGAACTTGTTTTTCCAGCACATCCCACAGATGTTAGATCAGATGGAGATTTGGGGAGTTCAGAGGCCAAGTCAACACTGAACTCTGTTATGTTCCTCAAATCCTTCCTAAACAGTTTTTGCAGGGTTGCAGTGTGCATTGTCCTGCTGGCAGGAAATACTGCTGACTTGAAGTGGTATAGGTGGTCTCTTCCCCAGGTAAATGATTCACCTGACCGTTTACATGATGTACATTTCCAGTCAAAAGCTTGGACACACCTACTTATTTAATGGTTTTTCTTTATTTTCATGACTGTTCACATTGTAGATTCTCACTGAAGGCATCAAAACTATGCATGAACACATATGGAATTATGTAGCAAACAGAAAAGTGTGAAATAAGCATGTTAATAAACATGTTTTATATTTAAGCTTCTTCAAAATAGCCCCTTGCTTTGATTACTGCTTTGCACACTCTTGGCATTCTTTCCATACACAAAAAAAGAAACAAAACGACAAAAAATAGACCAATGACAAAAATCAGACAAAAAAAGATTAAAAAACAACAAAAATAAGACAAAATATTACAACAATGAGAAACAAAATGACAAAAGAAAAATGCAATCTAGCATTTTATTTTATGGTCAAAACAACTTGTCATGTTTGAGAAATTATTTAAAATTTCTACTTTTACACATTTACAAATTGCAGTTAATATCTTCTCTGTAATTTTTACTCTGTACAAAGTTGTTCCACGGCCCAGATTGGACCCTCTGGCGGGCTGGTTTTGGCCCACGGGCCACATGTTTGACACCCCTGATCTAAAATCTAAAACACGTTTTGACTCATTTCACACTTTTTTGTTCACTAAATAAGTCCATATGTGTTCATTTATAGTTTGGTGCCTTCAGCGAGAATCTACAATACAAATAGTCATGAAAATAAAGAAAAATGAGAAAATGTGTCCAAACTTTTGACTGGTAGTGTAAATAAATGTAATTCATCAGTCAAGGCCACCTTCTTCCATTGTTTCATGCTCCATTACTGGCGATCAAATGCCAGTTTGTAGGCTCTTGTAATGATGGACAGGGGTCAGCATGGGTGCTCGGACTATGCAGCCATATACACTGCAAATTGCAATGGATTGTGCGTTCTGACACCTTTCTATCAAAGTCAGCATTAAGATGTCCAACAATTCAGCAAGCAAAATCTGAGTCTTGGGCAAACATGACCAACACTTCTCATTTTATTATAAAGTGACAGTCTGTATGCGGAGGAACTTGCAGTGGATGTCTAGTTAAGAATATGTTGTTACCCTTGACTTTTTGATTATCTTACAGCCAAATCAACTTAGCAGCAAGGTGAGCTGATGCAACGATAATTACCTAGGTCTTAATATCAACAAAACAGAGGAATTTGTCATGAATGCCACAACAAGTAAAGAGGAAGCATCTCTAGTGGTCGTTAGTTATCAGAAGGTTTAAATACTTTCCTCTGCAACTATCTGGGGGCCTATATCGGCAGAGCAGAGGTAGTTTTTGTCAGGAAATCAATCCTTTGAGGTCAGTTAAACGTTTCTAAGTGCTTTCTGTCAGAGGTTTGTGGCCAGTGCTTTGCTTTATGCTGGTGTAAGACAACCTCTATGAATGACAGGAAACACGATTAACAAGCTGATTTAAAAGGCTGGGTTTATAATTGGTTTGACTTGTTGCAGACAATGTCGGAGTAAAGGACCAGGAGGAGCGCTCAGAGCATATTTCTGTTTAAAGTGATAGGTCATCCCCTGTTTGGTGTTTTTAATCATTTATAAAGTGTTTTGAGTAACTGCTTCATTAGGTTGAGATGATTCAGTGAACGTTTTAGAAGGGTTGTGGCTACAGCTTCTGACTTGTGTATGTTTCGCTATAATGAGCATTTTAATAAAGCTTTCTTATCCTAAATGTTAACCATATTTAACATGTATATGCTTAGCACCCAAGAAGTTTTTACTGTTCCAGAGACATAATGCAGTAAGCAATAAGCCATATTGGTGAATGATGCCTTGTAGTTCTTCTAAAATCACACTAAGCTACAGCAGCTCATGAATTGACTCATTCTTAACAATTTTGTCGTAGTTCCTTCTGTGTTTAAGATGAAGGATGTTTTGTCTGCGCACAAACAGATGAATTCAGAAAAGGAGAACCAATAAAGAAGTTTCCACAAAGTTCAGTGAAACTCAGTAGAGTGCATCTATAGACAGTTAAAATACAACACTTTGGTGTTCGTAGACACTTCAGAGCAAAGCAGCCAGAGGTGGGAAGCAAATGAAAAGACAAGACATCTGACTGTGACAGCAGGGGTGTTAGGAGCATAGAGTCAAAGACTGATGGGTTGAGGGCCGACACCAGAAATCAGAGCGACACAAACGAATAAATAAACAAATGGAATAGCGAGTGTGTGTGGACGGCATGATAACCCTGTCCCCCAAACTGACGCTGGCCTGACAGAGGTCACTGTGGCAGGGAACGAGTGACAGCTTACAGGGCGTGCTGGTGGAAATGGCCGGCTGGAAGTGAGTGTGTGGATGAAGAGTGTGTCACAAGTCAGGATGACAGACTCAGCTTTACTGACCAGCTTGTTGTCTCTGTCTTGCATGTTAATATCACGCAGAGATTCAGATGAAAGCTTTTCACTAGTGATTCTCTCTAGTTGGAAACTTTAGTCGTGTTTATTCAAGGCTACTACTTCATGATTATGCATGAGTTGTTTTATTTGAATGATTTATTTTTACTGATATCCTAAAGCCATCCTGAGCTTATTGTCTTCAGTCGCACACATCTGAACACTGCAATTTTAAACCATCTTTGCAAAACTGTCAGGTTGCGCAGGGATCGTGGGTAAACGGCTTTAAATTTAGCCACAAATTCTCAGTTGGGTTCTGTCTGGGTTCTGACTCGGCCACTCCACAACATTCTCCTTGTTGCCTTTAAAGCATTTCTGCTTAGCTTTGGATGTATCACTAAAGTCATTGTCTTCCTAGAAAACAAATCTTTTACCCAGTCACAGTTCTCTTCCATACTGCATCAGCTTGCCGTTAATTCACCTGCTACCTGTACATGCCTTTCAGGGTCTGCTGCCAAGAAACATCCCCACATCATGATGCTGCCACTGCCATGCTTCATAGTGGTGTGTTTGCGATGATGTGCATTGTTTAGTGTTCGCCAAAAATAGCACCTAGTCTGATGGTTAAAAGTCTCATCAGACTAACAAAGATTCTTCCAGTTGACTTCAGAGTCTCTCACATACCTTCAGGTGGCCTTTGGTCAAGATTTAATATGAGCTTTTTTCAACAGTGATTTTGTGTTTGCACTTTACCATAAACCTTTTACTGTTGAAGAATAGGCAACAGTTGTCGTATATCCAGTAACTCCTTCACAGTAGTCATAGGTGTGTTGGTGGCCTCCATCATTAGTATCAGTAACATTCTGCATCCTGGGCATTATGGACTGCACAATGGCTTAGAGGTTAGCATTGCTGCCTTGCAGCTAGAAGATCCTAGGTTCACGGACTGGGCCAGGGATCTTTCTGCATGGAGTTTACATGTTCTCCCTGTGCATGTGTGGGTTTTCTCCAGCTTCCTCCAACAGTCCAAAAACATGCTGAGGTAAACTGGTGATTCTAAATAGTCCATAGGTGTGAATGTGAATGTGCTTGTTTGTCTCTATATGTAGCCCTGTGATAGACTGGTGACCTGTCCAGGGTGTCCCCTGCCTTCACCCTAAATCAGCTGGGATAGACTCCAGCCCCCCGCGACCCTAATGAGGATTAAGTGGTGAATAGATAATGAATGGATGGATGGATCCTCTGCATTATTATGGACCTCATTTTATCCTATTTGAAATAAATTAAATTCTACTTCTACAACATCTTTTGTGTCCAGGCTTCCCTCCCTTGTACTGTTTCTGAAACACTTATCCACACATTTACCGCTTCCTGCCTGAAGTACTGCAATGGATTCCTGTCCAGAGATTCCAGCAAACTTTTCATAGGTTGCAACATGTCTAAAACTCTTCTGCGAAGGTTCTCACCCACTTTAGGCCATCTACACTGGTTCCCAGTAAAGCTCCATATTAAGGACTAGATTCTCCCCCTCACCTTTAAGTCCTTTCACACTTCTGCCCCTCAATGACGCTCAGGCTTCCATCATCTCTACACCCCCTCCCTCAATTTTTAACGTCTCTCGCCTCCAGGTTGCAGACTCACTGTCCAGGCTTCAACACTCTGGAACTCTCTCCCTCTCAGCATCTGACATGTTGAAAATGAGGGACAATTCGAGACGGTACTCAGAACCCACCTTGTTCAGACTGGCATTTGGCTTTACTCTCTATCCATGCTTCTTGTCCCTTTGATTTTATTTTTTACTTTCTTTTATGTTTTTATCTACCATGTTTTATCCTATATCTATGCTGTTAGTGCCTTGAAAGGGGCTCTTATGAATTAAATTTATATTATTATGGTATAATGTCACAAACTGGATTAAAACTCCCTTTAATTAAGGTTGCATTTAACAACGTTTTTGTTTAATATTATTTACTCTTTAACCTCCACATGCATTTTTACAAGAGCTGCATTCTTTTTTCAAGTGCCAAAAGTAGCAGTCATGAGTGTCATTTGATCTCACGAAATTCCTTTATTTCACAGTATTTCTTCTGTTAGCGACTTTTATTTTGCCAGTTTTTTTTTCTGTTCCTGCAATGACTAATGCATAATTCCCTCATTTTTCATCACAGAGCGGTTATCTGGAGTCGCAATATACACACACATGAACAGATATATGCACACAGCCACACACCCAGACGGAGAGAAAGTAGCAAGATTTTGCATTATTTATTTTTAAATTCCATCTCTGTCTTTAGCTGGATGTCTGTTGCCCTGAGAATCCCATTATCTCTCAATAACCTGTGAGGCGCCTGTGTGTTTCTCCAGCCGGAGACCATGATTAGTGCACTACTACCACATGCTTCAGCTCACTTATCATTGCGCTCCCTCTCTTTTCCTGTGTGCCCGTCCTTCCTCGTCTTCACACCCCTCCATCACAGTCAGGTAGTGTCTGAGACCGTCTGTAATCGTGCTAGATTGAGCTGATCTTTCAGTCTCATGCCTGGTTGAAATGGCAGATGTGAGGTTTTAAATATTTCATTCTTCAGGAGTGATGAAAGGAAAAAATATTTCCGGAAAAAAAAAAAGTCTCCTGAAGAAGCCCTAATCAGAGCACTACAGAAAAACTCTTCATCTTATCAAGCTATTTTGTCTATAATGGAGTTCTTAAACCTCTAATTTCTAATGACAAAATTCCAGTTTGGTTCAATTATTTTACCCTGTCGACCTGATAATCAGAACAAATTGTCTATTTCATTTCACTCGATTATCAGTTTGATTAAATTGCATGAAGCATCAGGTGGTCGTGGGTTTCAGAGCTCTGAAATCTAGCCATCAGGTCGAATTGTTTCAAGAATGTTTGAGAATCAAGGGTGGGTGCAGGGGTCAGCATCATCTGACATCTCTTTCCTGGACAATTGTTGAAACCAGTCAGTTTGCATTATAAACATCCTGCTGAAGCAGTCTTACAATCCTGCAGTTTTTACTGTGAAATTATGGATTTTTTTAAGGATTCAATGACACACAAAATGGCTTGTTGAGATGTTTATTTTGTTTCTGTGATTAGAAAAGTTATTCAGAAAAAATAGTGATGAACAAGGGGCATTTATGCTGTGCACTTGGTCCACATATGTACTCTGCATTTTCATGTTGCAACTTGTATGTGACAGAATTGGCACCTGACTTTGCAGTTCCAATCACCTCTACTGAGCTTTTTCACACCTTTACTTTTTCTGGCCTGCAATCTTACTGTTTCCATTCCACCTCAATGTTCTGCAGACAGATACAAACTAGTGTAGTTGCTAGTTTTTCCCGGCAAACTTAGAGACGACCAAAATGCACAAAAAGCAGAGCCATGATTGGACTTGCATTCATCAGATGATCAGAGTTCAAATGCATATTGCTCATTATTTTTGAGATGTGGTTGTTTGTGCTGCCTCCAAGTAACCAAAAACCAGTTAATGCAAGTTTAACGGCAATATAGACAGATATATTTCTAAGACTCCGTAAATTAGCAAATACGAATTCGTATCAATTTGAATTCATTTGATTGATGAAAAGATTAAGAAAAATTGCCATTGTCCTCTGATTTGAGATGTGATCATTTAACAAGGCTTTTATATCTCATACATGTAGTTTTTCTTTCACATCATTCTTCAGATTTCTGAGTAATGCCACTGTCTATTTTATGTTTTGTGTGATGCTTTATTGTTTTTTTTTTTTAGTGTGAGTGCTTGTGTAACTGCTGCATAACAAATCGCCCTTCAAGGGACAAATAACAAAGCTGAAGTTGAGCTTCCAGATATTAAAAGGTTTAGACCTCAAAGAGCTGCAGCATTTAATTCTTCACAGGACTTTCTGCCTTCAGGATAGTTAACATGCATATCAGAGAGAGATCTGGTGTTTGAGTTGAAGTCACTCTGTAGTGATTTCAGCCCTTCGTGGTCCTCGGTGGCTGTGTGGGAATGTGTGAGGATGCAGCAGAATAGTGATGTGCTACTGGTGTATCATTATCAGCTCATGTAGTGAGCTGTAGCTGCAGGTGTTTAGTTGCCACATGAAATCCATCCATCTTCTGTTGGGGGAACTGCAGACACACGACACAGTCTAGCTCCAGTACCACACCCTGAACATCCTCCACTGTGTGCAGTTGGAGAAAACAGCAGGCAGCTGCAAAGCATGTTAAAAGTATATTTATCATCAAGTTTAAATGCCACAACATGCAAATGCTGTTATCTTCCTCACTGTCGTATTTCTCTGCACAGGATGGAGCACTTGTATTTATTGCACGCATGCATAGAAAAATACTTCCCACTGCATGTTCAGAAACGGTTCCTTAGAAGATTAGTGAGCTTTTGAAATATTTCTGATTGCAGAAATGTTTAAAAAAAAAAAAAAAAAAAAAGCTTAGACATGAACTTCTTTCATTCTGTTTTCGGTACTTTAGTAAAATGAGCTTGATGTTCAGGGGAAATGAGCCAACAAAATGGAAAGCGAAGTAAAATCCCTTTGGTTGGTAAAAAAGCATTACTTCTAATGCTGTTACTCCCACTAGCTGTTGTTACTGCTATGACTATTAATTTTTTAGTGCTTTTCTGGGTTCAGTGAATGTGCTAATAGACTAATGCCTCATTTATATCATATGGGATGGATGCTAAAATCAAGACAGATTCCCACGTGAATGCTCTGGGTGTTTGTTTATTGTGCAGCATTATATTCAAAATGATATAAATTGAGAGATTTGGGCTTAGCTCACTCTTCAAGAGTCCAAGACCTCTTTTTCCAAAAGTATCTGAACACAAAAATGCGCAGAAATTCAGTCGTATCAATCTTCTTTAGAGGTGTTTCACTGTAATATAAGAAATATTACCTTCTACTTACTTGCAGAGGTGTAAGAGCCCGAGCTGAAGAAACTCAAAAACCTACAAGAAAAACGAAGACTTTGTTTTACTGATGCATTTTTGAAAAATATACTTCTGTCATGACTACTGATGCTCTATGTAAATTTATATGTGAGCTGTAAAATGAGTATTGACAGTTAAATAATAAAATAAGAAATAAAAAGCCCTAACTCTAGTGTCCAAGTTTTAGTAAATGCAATTGTGGAGTGTGTGAAAATGCGTGCTAGTTGTCTGAGATAGAAGCCAAACTACTTCTCTGGAATGAGGCTGTTTATTCTCTAATATCAGTGTCTCAAAACAAATCTTGCACAAGGACCCTTTCTGTTTGGAACAGCCTCCCAGAAAAAGATATAGTCATACGTGAACACAACATTTTATACAGTATAGTGCAATGCGATTGGCTATAGAACACAAACATATAATTCAAATATTGAAATGTGAATGGCTACAAGATGGGGATAAACTGTGGTTTAGACTCAGTTCTCCCTATGGTTGGTGCACAGATATGTCCGTATCTTTTGGCACTGTTTTTGAAATGTTCTAAAAGAAAGAGAGAGCGAGAGAGCACACACTGTTATTTGTGGCCTTTATGTATGCAGTTGACAGTAGAGTTTGTGCATTTTAATAAAAGAGAATTTACAGACTATACACTATACATACAGTATATAATCAGAAAGTCTAATCACAGTATTCAACAGTAAAACTCACATTTTATTGTGGAGTACTGTTTAACTGCTTAAGTAAATTATAACTGTAACTTTGCAAAATTACAATAAAATACTGGTGACCGCAGCTGCTAGTGTTTTACTGTAATTTTATTGGAAATTTTGTTACAGTGCATTTTTGCCAAAATTTTTGACTTGAAACATGACATTGATTGACTGTGATAGGTTTTGTCTGTGTAAAGATTTCAACTGACCAAAGACTGGAAGTTTGACCTGATCAAACCTGCTAAGCACAGCAAGCTGAAAAAGTTGCAAATTATTTTTAATTTGTGCTTTCTTTGCAGCTAACGGTAAACAAAATCTTTACTGTCAGATTATTTTGCCTTGAAGGAGGGAAACCACAAAGCAAGCATAGGATATAAAAAGCAAACCAACCTCCTCTGCAATGTTTCTTTTTGTCACATTTCTGCTGCCGTCTCACAATACCGTGTTGTTCATATATAACATATCACAGCAGGTATTCAGCAAGAAGTTGATCTATTTTTGATTCGTCCTGCTTCCCTCCACTCTGTCATCTCCTCCTCTGACCTGTTTTCGTGTCTTTTTTTGAGCTCTTAATCAGAATGTGGGCTTCAGGGAGCTAAGGACTGCTTGATTGTGTCTTTATAGAGCAGAGTACCTGCAGCTATTTATGTCTGCCACGGTGATCAATGGGAGAGGTGGTGTGTTTGATGGATTTGATGTCAGATTAGCAACGATCTGTTCCGCCCACTCTAGTCGACAGGAATAGGTAAGAAAAAAACCCAGAAGGATCCCAGATTTACATCTCGCATAGAGGGCAAACAGGCAGGGTGAGCCGAAACAACCAGAGAATTGCCCCAAAGGCCGCTGTGAAAAGGCTCCTATAAAAATAAAGCAAGTAGCAAAAGAGATTGTCAGCTATAATAAAACAGTTATTTTTTGTCTCACGTATCCACAGCTCTTCCCTTGCTTTAAGGCCTAATGAGGCACTGTTAGGAGAGACTTGCTTACTTGCTGTTTTTCTCAGGACGTGTCCTGCTTGAAAAGACCACCTGGGTGGTGAGTTGAATGGCAGATGTGCCCACCTCAGATATGTGACTGCAGCAGCAGGTGGTGATTCTCCCTATTGACCGATCCCCTGGAGACAGCAGAGGGGAAGGTCCCTGTCTGCTCTGTCAGTTGTGGTGAGGCTGCAGCCAGGAAACAATGCTCCACATCTTCATTTGCTGTCACTGCTGAGAGAGATGCACCTGTGTCAGTACTAATAACATTGTTTTCATTACGTTAGCGTCAAATGAAAGTAGAACCCATGAGGTCGCAACTGTTGCTCCTCAGCTTTGTCTTTGCTAATGAGGTTGTGTTCGGTTGAAGCTCGCTGCTATTGTCATTCCATCTGAATTTGGGCCGTATTGTATCACTCCGGCATCAGACCGGTCTCCCGGGACGACGGCACAGCCATTGTTTACAGTAAAGAGCAGCTCTGACAGGTTCGTCTGTTCCACCAGCCTAATAGTCTGCAGGTATGGATGAAGATGCTCTGTCTGTCTGCCAGCTTTGGAGAAGTCGTAAAGGTCAGACTGCAAACAGTTGATCAGACAATCGTGTTTTGCTATGATTGAACTCTCGTCACGGTGCCCCGAGATGCCGACAGAGTTGTGCAGCCTTGGAAGTCAGACAGAGGACAGACACGGATTTATCAGAAGAGGCAGCCGCTTCAACAGAAACCTTTCTCCTCAGAGTGAAGCACTGCACCTTAAATTTAAAGACAACGTTTTGTTTTTCCGGCCCGGTGGCATCTCAGGTAGCCATTCTGGAGGAAAAATGTCTTTACTGGCAGATGGTGAGGCAGCAGTAGTTAAACTCTACAGCAGCAGAAAGTGAGGAGGCAGGATTATACACTTTAAGCAACTGGTTCCTCAGTTGGAACGTAGCAGCTTAGTTAAATTCTTACTTGCCTATAAAAATGGGAAGCTGCCTAGTTGCCGTGGGGCTTGAGGGCTGACAGAAATATCTTTATATCTCAACAGCTTTTCTTTTACACTTCCAAGTTTAAAACAACCACAAAACACACAAAAATGGACTTGGCGGATCACATGGCAGCTGTTATCAGTAAGAGGTATCACTCTCTATATGGTTAAAGTACTAGCCTGGCATTATTCAGATTTTTTTTCCAGTGTTAGCACATCCCATGAAAAGACCAAAACCATTGCATACCTTCCATTTTCACTACCGTATCTCTTTAAGAACGACTCACACATATAGATGGATGGTGATACAGCTGAAACTTCCAGATTGCCTGGAGTTGTATAAGTAGGAACACTTAATCCAAGTAAACAAGGCCTCATCATGAGAAGGGCCCTAAAAAGGCCCTGGATTAGAAATTACTGCAGTTTTACATAATCAGCATTGCAAGTAAACCGAGGCTGTTTTGCTTTTATCTAATAAAATGTTAGAACTTCTAAGAGGCCTACTTCTCCTCTCAGAGGTACACTTGTACCATCTGTGGTACAAGTGGCATTTCGCTGTGTGGAAACACAATGACAATAAAGATTCTTGATTCTTGATCTGCTGCTTGATCCTCTTTTCGCTGAAAATAGTGCTTTGTTGCTCTGAAGCAAAATGTCCTTTCTCAGTGTAGCAGCAAAAGTAAATATGAGTCCTGATGCCCACATTCTCAGACAGGACTGAAATGCTGTTCTATAATTTTGTACCGTGTTGTAAAACATAGTGAAAACTGAGAAAATGCAGTTTAGATTAGGTGAATATTTCAGACTGAACAGATTTTTGTCTATTTCTGACTGCACAACAGATGCATGTGTTTACTTGATGTGATTATTTGTACAAGCATCATAATGAGTGTACTGAAATGAGAAGAGAGCCCACTGAAGCTGTGTGAACAAGGCTCAGATGTATGTGCCACATTACTTGAATGACTTCTTACATATTTGGTGATCCACCTGAACTTCCATCCATCTATCCATCCATCAATCACATTCACACCTACGTACAATTTAGAATCAGAAATTATCCTGAGCATGTTTTTAGACTGTGGGAGGAAGCCGGAGAACCTGGAGAAAACCCATGCATGCACAGGGAGAACATGTAAACTCCATGCAGAAAGATCCCAAGCTCAGACTGGGACGTGAACCGGGATCTTCTTACTTTTCATATATTCAGAGAAATATAATTAAATCTGATGGTTTTATTGAGAGGAATTTTATTACAAGACAGTTGTTTCATTTTTATTGTTTTATTTGTGCTGTTAAATCTGTGACTTTTAATGTAGCACTAGCATTATTTGAAAATTTTGATTTATCAGCGAATACCTGCAAGTTTAATGATATTTCCATTATACTCTGCTTTGTGTTTAGTGTGGATTAGAAAGTGTTCGTGTACTACCACACAAAAGCATCATGTTAAACACCAAGCCAACTATAGTTTCAAATATTAGCCTAAAGCATAGCCGGCTAATTTATGATATTTAAACTGGAGTCTGTCCGATATATCGGTTGGCTGATTTTTTCTGCCGTTCACAGATGTATCTGTATATGTTTTTTGTTTTCATAGAATAAAAGAAGATGCGTGGGGTAACTTAGGAATAGTGTCATCACACCGTTTGTTCAGCAGACAAGCTCCAGCTCTGTTGTTTCTGCTGCGCTGACTGCAGCACATGTAACAGAGTTCGGCCAGCTGGTGTTCTGCTCTTTGAATTTTAACAACAGAACAACAGTAAATCAGTCGCCAGCATATTCAGTACTTTAAATGGCAGTGGAACATCAAAATAGTAAATGACTTGTCACAAACAAGGCTTGATTCAGAGCATTTGTATGAATGAATGAGATGCGTATATTTTTGTTAAGGATGGGAAATTACAAAGCGAAAGACTGACAAAGGTAGGACAGATGGGATCTCATCATTTGTGAGTCAACTGAATAACAAAATCACTTTACTTAGGCCTTTTGTCGCTGCTGGAAGACCACTGAGCTGCACAGAAAGTAAGCTGATTTCTCTAAAGGAACCAATAATGGTGTGGTGATTGTGGTGTATGGAGTGGCTTCTTTGTTCTCCATATCATGCATTGGTGCTGTTGAATAGTGCAGCGACACACACACACGGTTTCATGAGATTAATGCTATGAATGAGGTGGACCTTTTTTCACACAGAAATCAATTTGTTTTTGGCTGAAACTGATGCTCAAAATGAATTATATCTGCAGTCTTGTTTACTTGTGGCTGCTCTATTCCCCTGTCTATGTGTGATGCAGTTATTCCCATGTGGAAAAAAGTTCAAATGTCATGGTAAAAATAAATCCTGATTCTGTCAAAAGGACCATCTTTAGTATTCTTGCCATGTTGTGTTAGCGCCTTCATTGTTTTTTCTGCTGCTTCCAAACTGTGTCAGTTTGGCTGTATATGGACACAGGGTGGGACAGTTGATTCTCTGAGGCTCATATGACGTAGCTTTCCCAGATAATAGCTTTGTGATCAGGTTCATTGCTTAAAAAATAGAGGCTTCCAGTCTTTCAACAAGGCCGCACTCTCACTGAAATTGATTCTTGGTTGGCTGTCAAAACTCTGATGGACCACTGGATCACTGGACCATAAGAGCTATTCGAATGAGTTGAGATGATAGTTCTCAAAAAGTCCCTCGGTTTGTTTCAGTGTTATTAGTTTCTGAAAATGAAGAAATCACTAAAGGTGAAATTGAATCAGGCTGGTTTGACGCAGGCTCATTTTAGTCACTTTGGGCTGACTTAATTACATGATCTGTACAGAAAAAGTGTGATGTAACATTATGTGTCTAAGACCGTCATGCCCCTGACATGAGATACACAGTGTTGTTTGTTGTTCTAACAGAGAGGAAAGGTCTAGATTTTATGTTGTAGTGCAGCCTGTCTCTTGCCCCTGGCTTCCTGCCTCTGCTCTCTGTCAGACACCCCTGTCACTGTCCTGCTGCCCTGCCATCCGGTCAGCAGACGCCTGCCTGCTGCCAAACTGATGGAGCTGAGAAACAGCAAGGCTGGCTGTCAGAGTGACTCACTGGCCCCAAATGGCTTCTGTAAAGACCCCAATGCCTCCAAAAATAGGAAAAGCTGAATATATACAGAACAAAAAGCAAAATATCTGAAAAAAAAAAACAGCTGGGTCAGGGGACAACAAGTCTTGTGGATTCTGTTCTATGTGGATCTCGAGACGCAGCCGAAATGAGGAGGGTGTCCAGTTTGGGGACCTCAGGGCACATCTTTTCTTTTTGCAGATGGTTCTGTTGGATTCATCAGGCCGTTACCCTCAGAGTGAACTGGGGAGGTCTGCAGCTGAGTGTGAAGCAGCCAGAACGAGGCTCAGCACCTCTAAGACCACGTTTCTCTGCTGGAAACCGGTGGACTTCTCCCTCTAGGCTGAGTTGTTACCTCAAGCAAAGAAGTTTGAGTATTTTGCAGTCTTCTTCACAAATGATGGAAAAATGGAGCCTGAGATGGACAGATGAACTGGCCCGGTATCAGCAGTAATGGAGGTCTTGTACCAGACTATCGTGGTGAAGAGGTAGCTGATCTGGAAGGAAAAGCTCTCGATTTACGACTTTATCTACATTCCAAGCTGCACTTCTGGTCATGAGCTCTGTGTGGTGACCGAAACAATTAGGTTGTGAATCCAAGCAGCTGT